>NC_044550.1:92768505-93068505 GCF_007565055.1 Rhinopithecus roxellana
GTTAATAGGCCAATGTTCATAGTTTAATTTTCCAAATTAAAAATCAATATCCATAGACAGCAAAAGTGAAAATAAACATATGGGGCTATATCAAACTAAAAAGCTTCTTTACAGCAAAGGAACAATCAAAAGAGTGAAGACATAAACTATGGAATGGCAAAAACTGTTTCCTAATCATACATCTAATAAGGGGTTAATATCCAAATTCCATAAGGAACTCAAACAACTCAATAGCAAGAAAATAAATAACAGTTAATGAATCGTCAAAGTAGAAGAAAAGACATTTTCCCAAAAAAGAAACACAAATGACCAACAGGTACAGAAAAAACTGCTCAACATCATTCATCATCAGGAAAACACAAATTAAAATCAGGAGATATCACCTTACTCCTGTTAGAATAGCTATTACCAAAAAGACAATTGATGATAAATGTTGATGAGAATGTGGAGATGAAGGAACTCTTGTACACTGGTGATGGGAATGAAAATTAGGACAACCATTATGAAAAACTGTATGAAAGTTCCTCAAAAAAACTAAACATAGAACTACCACATGAGTTGGCAATTCCACTACCAGTTTTATATCCAAAGGAAATGAAATTAGTACCTCAAAAAGGTATCTGTATTCCCATGTTCATTTCAGCATTACTCACAATAGTCAAGATATTGAATCAACATAAGCATCCATCAATAGATGAATACATAAAGACAATGTAATACATATACAAAATTAAACAATGTTCACCCATAGTAAAAGAAAATCCTGTCATCTGCAATGACATGGACATAACTGGTGGACACTATGCTAACTGAAATAAGCCAGGCACAGAAAGATAAACACTTTATGGTCTCCCTTGTATGTGGAATCTAAACAATCAAACTCATAGAAGCAGACAGTGGAATAGTGGTCACAGAAGCTGCAGTATGCTGGCAACGGGGAGATGATGGTCAAAAGGTACAAAATTTCAGGTACTGAGAAGGAGTCAGTTCAAGAGATCTATTGTACAACAAGGTGACTATGGTTAATGACAATGAATTGTATTCTTTGAAATTGCTGAAGAGTATTTTTCTTTTTTTTTCTTTTTGGAGACGGAGTCTCGCTCTGTCGCCCAGGCTGGAGTGCAGTGGCCGGATCTCAGCTCACTGCAAGCTCCGCCTCCCAGGTTTATGCCATTGTCCTGCCTCAGCCTCCCGAGTAGCTGGGACTACAGGCGCCCGCCACCCTCGCCCGGCTAGTTTTTTGTATTTTTAGTAGAGACGGGGTTTCACAGGGTTAGCCAGGATGGTCTCGATCTCCTGACCTCGTGATCCACCCGTCCTGGCCTCCCAAAGTGCTGGGATTACAGGCTTGAGCCACCACGCCCGGCCAGGAGTATATTTTAAGTGTTCTTACAAAGGTTAATAAGTATGTGTAGCAATATACATGTTAATTAGGTCAATTTAGTCATTCCAAAATGTGTACATTTTCAAAACATCATATGCACTATATATATATATGTATGTATACACACACAATATTTGTCAACTTAAAAATATATGAATAAATTTTAGAAAAAGATTTTAGAAAAAAACTTAAATTTTCTAATTTTAGAAAAAAAAGTGGGGGGGAGATTTCATAAGTTCCAAATTTTATAATTTCAAATATAAGATAAAAGTGGCATCACACATCAGAGAGAAAAAGATGTACAATTCAATAAGAAGGCTACTGGATTGCCATCTGAAAAATAAAATAAAATTGGATTAAAATGTTAATATTTACCACTGGAACTCTATGGATATGATAGGTACATATACTTCAAAACATTGTGCATATATATATATATATATATATATATATATATATATATATACACACACACATATAAATGCCTGAGACATCTATCTGTACTTCACTTAGTTTATTGCACTCTTCTTGAAAAAGGCAGACATCCTCTACTCTAATTCCAGATCTAGTTTCTGTCCATGCAACCAGTGTTTGAGAACAATACGTTTATTTTTGTTTCTCAAATGCACCCCAGTCTCTCTGATCTTCAGGCCTTGTCATGTGTTGCTTCGACAAATATTAAATATTTTTAGTATAAAAAAAAATAAAATGGCTCACACCCGTAATCCCAGCACTTTGGGAGGCTGAGGTGGGCGGATCACGAGGTCAGGAGATCGAGACCATCCTGGCTGACATGGTGAAACCCCATCTCTACTAAATATACAAAAAAAAAAAAAAAAAAAAAAATTAGCCGTACATGGTGGCGGGTGCCTGTAGTCCCAGCTACTCAGGAGGCTGAGGCGGGAGAATGACATGAACCCAGGAGGCAGAGCTTGCAGTGAGCTGAGATTGGGCCACTGCACTCCAGCCTGGGTGACAGAGCCAGACTCCATCTCAAATAAATAAATACATAAATAAATAAAACCAATAAAATGTTTTGGATGAACTGATTCTTAAATTTACTTTTTTTGCCTGAAATTCAAATTTAACTGAGCGACCTGCACTGCTATTGCTATATTTAGCAGCCTTTCTATTTTCCTTATCACTGAAAACGACTTTAAAACCCAGCTTAGAACTCACTCACTCTCAAAGAAGTCTCATTTATGTGTAACTTAAACTCCTAATGTATACTAAAATCACAGCAGGATAGATTTACTGAATAAATCTGAATATGTTTATATAGATTTTTTTTTCATGCAAAGGCCCAAGATTTTGAATATATAGCCATACTTTTGATAAGGGATAATGCAGTGTCTCACATAATGTCTTATAAAATAGGCTTTAATTTTAAACAGTTTTTAAAATAATCACACTTACTCTTTAAGTTAGAAACATACTGTTTGTTATGTTTTGTACCAGACCTGAATACAGTCAAATCTAAAGGCAATTTTCCTTGGTAAGACAATTATTATTTTTCGCCAGCTGACATATTTTAATACATGTAGTCCTAATATCTTATATGCTGTGTTTTCACAAGTATTTATTCTCATTCATAAGCAGAAAATGGCCATGAACTCTATAAGACATTTTCTAAAAGCTAATGCAATGAGAACAGAATAGCACCACAAATACCGATATTGGCAAGATATTACTATTCTATAATTATTTTAGAGTAATCGCTGATGTTTAGGTTGTTTACATTTTAATTGAATATTTTTCTATCATAGCAGAAAATGTTCAAGGTGCAACTATTTCTTTAAAAGTAAGGCCTAGCCAGTTTTCCCTGAAGCTTGATCTTTTAATAAGCTTATTTTCCCTTATGCACACTATACCATCAACATATTTACACACAGTTAAAAGAAAATGTAAGCTGGGCCTGGTGGCTTACACCTGTAATCCTAGCACTTTGGATGGCCAAGGCCGGGGAATTGCTTGAAGTTGGGAGTTTGAGACCAGGCTGGCCATCATGGTGAAACCCCTCTCTACTAAAAATACAAAAATTAGTTGGGCATGATGGCGCATACTTGTAATCCCAGCTACTGGGGAGGCCCTAGAATCTCTGAAACCCAGGAGGCGGAGGTTGCAGTGAGCCAAGATGGCGCCACTGCACTCCAGCCTGGGCGACAGGTCAAAGCTGCCTCTCAAAAAAAAAAAAAAAAAAAGAAAGAAAGAAAGAAAAAGAGACAGAGAGCGAGAGAGATTCATGTTAAGATACACAAGCAAAAACCAACCAACCAACAAACAAAACAAAACTAAGAAAAATCCAACTCTTTTAAATGTTGATGTTTATTTTTTATTTTTGAGACGGAGTCTCGCTCTGTCACCCAGGCTGGAGTGCAGCGGCACAATCTCGGCTCACTGCAACCTCCGCCTCCCGGGTTCACGCCATTCTCCTGCCTCAGCAGCCCGGGTAGCTGGGACTTGGCACGTGTCACCATGCTTGGCTAATTTTTTGCATTTTTAGAAGAGATGGGGTTTCACGGTATTAGCCAGGATGGTCTCGGTCTCCTGACCTCATGATCCGCCCGCCTCAGACTCCCAAAGTGTTGGGATTATAGGTGTGAGCCACTGCGCCCCGCCCTCAAGTTCGTTTTTAATTCTGCTTTCCAAACACTCTTTCCGAAAGAGAAAAGCTATGAGCTGAGTAATGTTACAAAAAGTTGCTACATGATGTTGGCTGTGAAATAAAGTACCTTGATTGCATCCAAATGACAATGATAAGTTTAGGAGAAAAAAAAAACCATCAAAATAAATTCTGTTAAAATGTTTCTGAGTTTGATTTTCCACCTAATGCTGAGTAGAGATTTTTTTTTTTTTTTTTTTTTTTTTTTTTTTTTTTTTAAGTTCACAGTTTTGTGGGAAGATTGCTCTAATGCTCAAAAGGAATTCCGGAATAAGATATATAACTACTTATTCTTCCATGGGATAAATGATACTGTCAAATGATGAAGAAATCACCACTCAATATTTGAAAGGAAAAAAAAATGTTGTGCTTATTGCTTACTATAGCAAAGAGAGCTATGCTGGTCAGGTATAGCCTCTCCAAAAAGAGCAAGCTGCTGGATTTATACTGGAATTTTTGGAAGCTTAAAAGTCAGAGACTGGTGACCTTTCAGAGGTTTAAGTAGGTTGACATTCGCTGCCAAAATGTGATTACTCCAATACAATTGTACTCATTTGATTGACACTCAGAATTGTGTTTATGGGAGTGAGTCCATACATATTGCTTGGCTTTCTGAAGTGAAAGCTGTTAATAATTGGTTTTCCAGAAAAGAAAGAAAGAAAGAAAGAAAGAAAGAAAGAAAGAAAGAAAGAAAGAAAGAAAGAAAGAAAGAAAGAAAGAAAGAAAGAAGAAGAAGGAAGGAAGGAAGGAAGGAAGGAAGGAAGGAAGGAAGGAAGGAAGGAAGGAAGGAAGGAAGGAAGGAAGGAAGGAAGGAAGGAAGGAAGGAAGGAAGGAAGGAAGGAAGGAAGGAAGGAAAGAAAGAAAGAGAAAGAAAGAAAGAATCATCAATCAATTGATTGGATAGGTTAAAATTCAAGTGATTAATTGATAAATGCACCATAAACCTTTTATAAGTCTGTTTTTTTAATAATAATAATTATTATTATTCTCAGTGTCCCCTTTGGTTTTCATGTAGCCAAAGCTGCAGAAGAGACTATCAGTGACTGTGCTTATCTTCACTACTATTCTTGAAATGACATTTCATTTACTGATATCTAATTTTCAGGTTGAGTATCAATCAGTGTGATTGCATGACGGTTTTGCCTTTGAATCACTTTTTGAGTCACTTGTTAAGACAATGTCTATCTAGAAAGCATTTACGACTTTGGACAACAAGTATGAAATAATTCTAAGAAAAACAAGCCTAACTAGAAGCATTGTAAGAAGAGAAGACAAGACATTTTGGAACAATGACCTAAGATTTTCCTTGCCTAACAGAGAAAGTAAGTCCCCAAGGTGTGCTGTCTTATCTAGCCAGGTTTTCTTTTTCTGTTAGCTTACATATAGATTATTTTCATATTTCCTGTTCACATGAATTATCAGAAACGGCACAGACTGTCTTTCAGAGGCAAAAAAATAAAAAACCCAAGGCTAATCCACTGTCTATAACAACTTAAGAGGCTTACATTGGTTTATGCTGTTTCTAGAACTTGCGCTGTATCATTTACTATGTCAGCCAAAGTAATGGATGGACAAGTTATAGATGACCACTTCAAATCCTCCAACACTTAAGGAATTATTATACCTAGAACTTTGTTTCATTCAGTGGTACCCATACGTTTAGACAGGGTGAAAGCCTTTCAGACCCTTAGTAATGAGACATTATCTACTTATGGTAGTGGAAAGTCATTCACTTAGAATAGTCTTGTTAGGCCGGGCGCGGTGGCTCAAGCCTGTAATCCCAGCACTTTGGGAGGCCGAGACGGGCGGATCACGAGGTCAGGAGTTCGAGACCATCCTGGTGAACACGGTGAAACCCCGTCTCTACTAAAAAAAATACAAAAACTAGCCGGGCGAGGTGGCGGCGCCTGTAGTCCCAGTTACTTGGGAGGCTGAGGCAGGAGAATGGCGTGAACCCGGGAGGCGGAGCTTGCAGTGAGCTGAGATCCGGCCACTGCACTCCAACCTGGGCGACAGAGCAAGACTCCGTCTCAAAAAAAAAAAAAAAAAAAAAAGAATAGTCTTGTTAGTCACACAAAATAATTAACCATGGGTCTCAGTCATCATTGAAAAGCTTTATTTATTTATTTATTTATTTATTTATTTATTTATTTATTTTTGAGACAGAGTCTCGCTTTGTCACCAGGCTCGAGGGCAGTGGTGTGGTTTTGGCTCACTGCAACCTCTGCCTCCTGGGTTCAAGCGATTCTTCTGCCACAATTTCTTGAGTACCTGGGACTACAGGCATGCACCACCATGTTGGACTAATTTTTTGTATGTTTAGTAGAGATGAGGTTTTGCCATGTTGGCCAGGCTGGTCTCGAACTTCTGACCTCGTGATCCACCCATCTCAGCCTCCCAAAGTGCTGGGATTACAGGCATGAGCCACCGTGCCCTGCAGAAAAGTTTTATTTCTATAAAGGAGAGAGACCACAGAAAGTATGCAGGAGATGTTATTATCTTTAGTGCAGTTGTTGGTGTGCTGTCTCTGGGCCTTGCCATGACAGTGTTGATCACATCTGTCTTCTTTTATGTATCATTTACCAAGATTATCATTATTGGTAATGTTAGGGTAACTTTCTATCAATTTATAGGAGTAACTTGGGATTTAAGATGACTCCTTCTTTGGGGTAAGCTACTTACAGTTACAGAAACATCATGAACAACTGTTAAAAGCATCTATCTACTACTTGTTGGCAGATTGATTATTTAAGCTTACTTTGTTTCACCTTATTGACTAAAATTTTCTAAATTAAGTTCTCTAAAGAAAAAATGGGAGTTTATCAGTCTAGACTCAATCAGGAGACAGAATCACACAGTATTTACACAGGGGAAGCTTAATATAAATAATTATATAGTCGGGCATGGTGGTTTATGCCTGTAATCCCAGCATTTTGGAAGGCTGAGGCAGACGAATCACTTGAGGTTGGAGTTCAAGACTAGCCTGGCCAACACGGTGAAACCTTGTCTCTACAAAAAATACAAAAATTAGCCAGGCATGGTGGCAGGCACCTGTAATCCTAGCTACTCAGGAGGTTGAGGCAGGAGAATCACTTGAACTCAGGAGGTGGAGGTTGCAGTGATCATGTCATTGCACTCTAGCCCCCGGGCAACAGAGCAAGACTAAGTCTCCAAAAAAATTAATAATAATTATAAAACATAGAATAGGAGAGTAGCTGTAAAGATAGGCAGATGTGGTATAAAGTACCCTGGGACTGAGAGAAAGCACCCATAGAAGGACAAACAGAGAAAAGTAGACCTTCACCAGGATCAGGCCAGATCTTGCTGGGGATGTAGTTGCAGCCCACAAGAAGGCTAAATTTCCTGAGTCTGGGTCAGAGTTTTTCCGCAGTTACCTTGCAAGCTGGAATCACTCTCTAGCATCTAGGTGAACCAAGAGAATAGTGAGCAAAGGATCAGAGCTATTGTGGTAAGAGGTGTGGAATGCACAGTCCCAGCTAGATGGTCGTTGTAATGAGGCCAGGGATGCAAGACCACAAAGGGATGGTGCACTCTATGTTCCAACGCCATACATGGAGTACCACACATGGACCATGCAGCAAGACCAAGAAAAATAAAGGAATTGTTTTAAAAATTGTGATGGACAAATTTAATATTGTCCATCAAAATGTTTGCATTTATTTGATATGTTTTGCTGCATTATTGTTATATTAATACTATAAAGCATATCAAAGATTTTTTGCATGTCTATGTTTATATTTTATAAAGAAAAATGTTCCTGTCCAATCATAAAAGCATTCCTCAGTATTTTCTTCCAATATTTTTTGGAGTCTAGATTTTCACATACAGTTCTTTATCTATCCACAGGTATCCTTTTTTTGAGTAAATAAATACCTAACTCAATTTCATCTTTTTTCCCATGTAGATCATTCATTAAAGCAGAAATAACATTTACTTTTCCCATAGATAAGTAATGCTGCACATGCCATGTACCAAGTTAAAAATTTATGGATGTATTCTGTATCTGAGTTATTTGCAGTGTTCCATTGATCTATTTTTTATTCCTGTACAAATAACTCCCTGTGCATTCACCACACTGTCAAAATTACTGTCATTTTCATATGTCTTGACATTTGATTCAGCAAGTTCTTACTTTGTTCTCTATAATTATCTCTACTATTCTAGGCAATTAGTTTTTTTCATACATATTTTTAATCGAGGTCTATGAAAATTCCTTAGAAGTGTTGATTAGAAATTAATTTAAATTGTGAAATATATTAAAGAGCGTACTGATATATCAGTGTGAGTTTTTGAATTATAATTATACCTTTCCATTTAATTATATTTCTTTTCCTAACATTCATTAAAATTTTATAATTTTTTCTAAAAAATTTATAAACTTTTTTTGAAAAAAATTATAAAAAGTTTTCACAATTTATTAGAGTGATGTTTAGATGTCAAGTTTTTGGTTGCTTTTAAATTCTGTTTTGGTAAAATTTACACATGCTTTTCTTTGCTGGTATAAATAAATACAATAATTCTCTATACATTGATCATAAATCCAAAAACTTGTGGTACCCTTTTTAATTGCAGAATTTTTTCTGTATGTTTCCATTATGATAAACACAACAATCATGCATAGTTGTGTTATTTTTTAAGTTTTTTGAAACGTTTTCATTTTTTACCTATTTGAAAATGTTTAACCTTTGGTGATTAGCTGATTTCATAATAAATGGGTTTCTAATGTAGTTTGTTTTATATTAACTTAAACCCTCTATTGTCTGTCAGCTAAATTATCCCTTCCTTATCTGCTGTAATAATGGACCTTAAGTATTTCCTCTCTACAGTGAGCCTCGTGTTTTATTTTGTCAATTGAGGGTGCAGGAGGAACATTGCAGGCAAATGTGGTTCCATATGAATTTTATATGCTTTTTACTGTTTCTCTAAACAATGACTTTAAATTTTTGATAGGAATTACATTAAATATGTATGGAACTTTGGGTTGTATGGACATTTTAGCAAAATTAATTCTTCCAATCCATAGACTTGAGGTATTTTTCCATTTACTTGTGTCTTCCTCAATTTCTTTCATCAGTGTTTCATGGTTTTTAGTGTGCAGATCTTTCAACTCCATGGCTAAATTTATTTTCAAATATTTTATTGATTTGGATGCTGTTCTAAATGTGATAATTTTCCTGATTTTCTTTTCAGATAATTCATTGTTAGTTTATAACAATGTTACTGACTTATTATGCTGATTTAGTAGTCTGAAACTTTACTGAATCAATTTATTTTAAAAGTTTGTGTGTTTGTGTGTGTGTAGTGTTTAGGACAATTACTTCGCATTATTTACAAAAGTCAACTCAAAATGAATGAAAGACTTAAATTGGAGACCTGGAACTACAAAACTTCTAGAGGAAAACACAGAGGCAATCTCCCTGACACTGTTCTTCACGGTAACTTTTGAGTATGACACCAAAAGCACAAGCAATTAAAAATAAATAAATACATAAACAAGGAGAAGTACATCAAACTGAAAAGCTTTTATGTAGCAAAGGTGATTTGATTTGGCTGTGTCCCCACCCAAACTCATCTTGAATTATAGTTCCCATAATCCCCACATGTCATGGGAGGGATCCAGTGGCAAGTAAATTAATCATGGTGGCTGTTACCCTCATGTTGGTTTTGTAATAGTGAGTTCTCTGGAGATTTGATGGTTTTATAAGGGGATTTTCCCCTTTTGCTTGGCACTTCTCATTGATGCCACCATGTGAAGAAAGACGTGGTTTCTTCCCCTTCCCCTATAACTGTAAGTTTCCTGAGGCCCCACCAGCCAGATGGAAGTGTGAGTCTATTAAACTTCTTTCCTTTATAAATTACCCAGTTTCATGCATGTCTTTATTAGCAGCATGAAAATGAACTAATACAGTAAATTGGTACTGCAGAGAGTGGAGTGCTGCTGTAAGAATACCCAAAAGAGTGGAAGCAACTTTGGAACTGGGTAACAGGCAGTGGTTGGAATAGTCTGGAGAGCTCAGAAGACGATAGGAAAATGTGGGAAAGTATGGAACTTTCTGGACACTTGGAGGACTCAGAAAACAGGAAGATGTAAGAAAGATTGGAACTTCCTAGAGATTTGTTGAATGGCTTTGACCAAAATGCTGACAGTGATAGGGACAATAAGGTCCAGGCTGAGGTAGTCTCAGATGGGGCTGAGGAACTTGTTGGCAACTGGAGTAAAGGTCATTTTAGCTATAAGTCTTTAGCAGAGAGACTATTAGCTTTTGGTTCCTGCCCTAGAGATGTGTGAAACTGTAAATTTGAGAGAGACGATTTAGGGTATCTAGTGGTAGAAATTTCTAAGCAGCACAACTTTCAAGTGGAAGCAGAGCATAAAAGTTTGAAAAATTTGCAGCCTGATGATACAGTAGAAAATAAAGACCCATTTTCTGGGGAGAAATTTCAGCCTGCTGCAAACATTGGCCTATGTAACAAGGAGGCAAATGCTAATCACCAAAACAGTGGGGAAAATGTCTCCAGGGTATGTCAGAGACTCCCATAAAAGGCCTGGAGGCCTAGGAGGGAATAACGGTTTCATGGGCCCAGCCCAAGGTCCCCCTGCTATTGGCAGCCTTGGGACATGGTGCCCTGCATTCCAACTGCTTCAGCTCCCACCCAAGACTAAAAGGGGTCAGCATACAGATCAGGATATTGATTGAGAGAGTGCAATCCCCCAGCCTTGGCAGTTTACACAGGGTGTTGGGTCTGTGGGTGCACAGAAGTTAAGAATGAAGGTTCAGGAAAACTCTACCTAGATTTTAGAAGATGTATGGAAACACCCGGATGTCCAGGCAGAAGTTTGCTGCAGGGGCTGAGCCTTCGTGGAGAATCTCTGCTATGTCAGTGTAGAAGGAAAATGTGGGGTTGGAGCCCCCAAACAGAGTCCCTACTAGGGCACTGCCTAATGGAGCTGTGAGAAGAGGGCCACCATTATCCAGACCCCAGAATGATAGATCTATAGACAGCTTGCACCATGTGCCTGGAAAAGCCATAAACACTCAACTCCAGCCCTTGAAAGCAGCCAGGAGAGTGACTGTAGTCTGCAAAGCCATAAGGGTGGAGCTGTTCAAGGCTGTGGGAATCCACCTCTTGCATCAGCATGATCTGGATGTGAGACATGAAGACAAAGAAGATCATGTTGAGACTTTAAGGTTTAATGACTGCCTTAGTGGATTTTGAAGTTGCATGACCCCTATAACTCCTTCATTTTGGCCAATTTCTCCCATTTGGATTGGGTGTATTTGCCCAATTCCTGCACCCCCATTGTATCTAGGAAGTAACTAACTTGCTTTTGATTTTGCAGACTCATAGGCAGAAGGAACTTGAATTGTCTGAGATATAACCTTGCACTTGGACTTTGGGGTTAATGCTGGAATGAGTTGAGACTTTGGGCAACTGTTGGAAAGGGATGATTATGTTTCGCAGCATAAGGACATGAGATTTGAGAGGAGTCAAGTGTGGAATAATATGGTTTGGCTGTGTCCCCACTCAAATCTCATCTTGAACTGTAGTTCCCATAATCCCCACATGTTATGGTAGAGACCTGGTGGGAGGTAATGCAATCATGGGGGTGGTTACCCTCATGCTGTTCTCATGATAGTGAGTAGGTTCTCAGGATATCTGATTGTTTTATAAGAAGCTTTTACCCCTTTTACTTGACACTTTTCCTTGCTGCTGCCATGAAAAGAAGGATGTGGTTGGTTCCCTTTCCTCCATGACTGTAAGTTTCCTGAGGCCTCCCCAGTCATGAAGAACTATGAGTCAATTAAACCTCTTTCCTTTGTAAATCACCCATTCTTGGGTATGTCTTTATTAGCAGCATGAGAACTGATTAATACATAAGGAAACAATTAACAAAATGAAAAGGTTACCTATGGACTGGGAGAAAATATTTGCAAACTCTAGGTATATTAAGGGGTTGACATTTAAAATGTATAAGGAACTCACACAACTCAATAGCAAGAAAACAAATATATAAACAAAATCCTAATTAAAGAATAGATAAAATGAGTAAGCATTTTTACAATGAAAACAGACAAATGGCCAATCAGTATATGAAATGTTGTTCAACATCACTAATCATTAGAAAAATGCAAATTAAAACCCCAATGAGATATCACCTCCCACTTGATAGAATGCCTATTATAAAAAAGATGATTATCAAGAAAGTAATAATCTTTGATGAGGATTAGAGAAAAACAATTCATTGTACATAGTTGGTGGGAATGTAAATTGGTAAAGCTATTATATGAAATAATGTTATGGTTGTTCCTCAAAAAAATAAAAATAGAATTACCATACGATCCAGCATTCTCATTTCTGGATATGTATCCAAAGGAAAGATAACTGATACCTTGAAGAGATATCTGCACTGAGATGTTCATTGCAGCTTTGGTCACAATAGTAAATATATGCAAACAACCCAAGTGCCTATGAATGGATTACCAGATAAGGAAATCATATATAAAATACATATAAAGAAATCATATTAGTATAATTTGGTTGTCTCTCCACCCAAATCTCATCTTAAATTGTAGCTCCCATAATTCCCAAGTATCATGAGAAGGACCTAGTGGGAGGTAATTGAATCATGGGGGCAGGTCTTTCCCATGCTATTCTCATGATAGTGAATAAGTCTCATGAGATCTGATGGTTTTATAAAGGGGACTTCCCCCACACATGCCCTGTTGCCCGCTGCCATGTAAGATGCTCCTCATTCACCTTCAGCAATGATTGTGAGTCCTCCCTAGCCATGTGGAACTGTCAGTCGATTAAACCTCTTTCCTTATAAATTACCCAGTCTCATGTATATCTTTGTTAGCAGCATGAGAACTGACTAATACAGTTAATTGGTAACATGAGTGGGATACTGCTATAAAAATACCTGAAAATGTGTGAGCAGCTTTGGAACTGGGTAACAGACAGAGGTTAAAACTGTTTGGACGGCTCAGAACAAGATAGGAAAATGTGGAGAAGTTTGGAACTTCCTAGAGACTTGGAGGGCTCAAAAGACAGATGTGAGAATGTTTGGAGCTTCCTAGAGACTTGCTGAATGGCTTTGACCAAAATGCTGACAGTGATACGGACAATAAAATTCAAGCTGAGGTGGTCTCAGATGGGGTTGAGGAACTTGTTGGGAACTAGAGTAAAGGTCATTCTTACTATGTAAAGATGCTTGTGGAATTTTGCTCCTGGCGTAAAGATCTGTGGAACTTTGAACTTGAGAGAGATGATTTGGGGTATCTGGTGGAATAAATTTCTAAGTGGCAAAGCATTTGAGAGGTGACAGAGCATAAAAGTCTGGAAAATTTGCAATCTGACAACGCAGTAAAAAAGAAAAAAAAAATTTTAGGAAGAAATTCAAGCCTGTTGCCAAAATTTGCATAAATAATGAGGAGTCAAATGCTAATCACCAAGGTAACAGGGAAAACGTCTCCAGGGTATGTCAGAGACCTTCGTGGTAGCCCCTTCCATCACAGACCTGAAGGCCTAAGAGGGAAAAATGGTTTCATGGGCTCGGCCCCCAGCCCTCCCTGCTTTATGCAGTCTCTGAACATGGTGCCCTGCATCCCAGCCTGCTTCAGCTCCCAGCCATGAATAAAAGGGACCAACATACAGCTCAGGCTATTGGGTGCAAGGCCCAAGCCTTGGTGGGTTATATATGGTGTTGGGCCTTTGGGTGCACAAAAGTCAAGAATGGAGGTTTGGGAACCTCCACCTAGATTTCAGAGGATATATGGAAACACTTGGATGTCCAGGCAGAAGTTTGCTGCAGGGGTGAGGCCTTCATGGAGAACCTCTACTAGGGCAGTATAGAAGGGAAATGTGGCTGGAAGCCCCCAAACAGATTCCCAACGGGAGCACTGCCTGGTGGAGCTGTGAGAGGAGGTCATCAACTTCTAGACTCCAGAATGGTAGATCCATTGATAGGTTGAACCATCTGCCTGGAAAAGCTACAGACACTCAACACCAGCCCATGAAAGCATCCAGGAGAGTAGTGATACCCTGCAATGCCACAGGGATGGAGCTTCTCAAGGCCATGGGAGTCTATCCCTTGTATCAGTGTGACCTGGATGTGAGAAATGGAGTCAAAGGAAATCATGTTGAAACTTTAAGGTTTAATGACTGCTTTAATGGATTTTGAAGTTTCATGGGCCCTGCAGTCCCTTTGTTTTGGCCAATTTCTCCCATATGGAATGGTTGTATTTACCCAATATCTGTACCCCCACTGTATGTAGGAAGTAACTCACTTGCTTTTTTTTCTTTTTTTTTTTTACAGGCTCATAGCTGGAAGAAACTTGTCTTGTTCAGATGAAACTTTGGACTTGTACTTCTGAGTTAATTCGGAATAAGTTGAGACTGGGGGACTGCTGGGAAGGCATTATTGTGCTTCTGAAATGTGGGGACATAAAATTTGGGAGGGGCTGGGGTCGAATGATACGATTTGGCTGTGTTCTCACCCAAATCTCATGTTGAATTGTCATTCCCATAATACCTACATATCGTGAGAGGGACCTGGTGGGAGGTAATTGAATCATGGGAGCAGGTCTTTCAGTGCTGTTCTTATGAAAGTGAATAAGTGTCATGAGATATGGTGGTGTTGTAAGGGAGAGTTGCCTTGCACATACCCTCTTGTCTGTTTCCATGTAAGATGCTTGGCCAGGTGCGGTGGCTCACACCTGTAATCCCAGCACTTTGGGAGGCAGAGGTGGGTGGATCACGAGGTCAGGAGATTGATACCATCCTGGCTAACATGGTGAAACCCCGTCTCTACTAAAAATACAAGAAAAAAAATTAGCCAGGCATGGTGGTGGGCGCCTGTAGTCCCGACTACTCAGGAGGCTGAAGCAGGAGAATGGCATGAACCTGGGAGGTAGAGTTTGCAGTGAGCAGAGATCGTGCCACTGCACTCCAGCCTGGGTGACAGAGTGAGACTCTGTCTCAAAAAAAAAAAAAAAAAAATTGCTCCTCATCTACCTTCAGCCATCACTGTGAGGCCTCCCTAGCCATGTGGAACTGTGAGTCAATTAAACCTCTTTCCTTTATAAATCACCCAGTCTTGTGTATGTATATATTAGCAGCATGAGAACAGACATATATATAAATGTATAAAGAAATAATACATATATAATATACATATTATATATTGTATATTATATAATGGTGTTATATAATATACTATATAGCATATATAAAATATGTTTGTATTATATATATGTATATATAATATAATAGAATATTATTTTGCCTTTACAAAGAAGGAGATGCTGCCATTTTTGACAACCTGAATGAACCAGGAAGACATTGTGCTAGATGAAATAAGCCAGAAATAGAAAGAAAACTGCTTCCTGATCTCATTTATATATGAACTCTATAAAAGTTGGACTCACAAAAGCAGAGTAAAAGGGTGGTTATCAGGCGATGGGAGGAAAGGGAAATGGGGCAGTATTTGTCAAGGGTACAAGGTTGCAGTTATGTAAGACAAATAAGTTTAGATATGTAAGGTGCAGCATGATGACTGCAATTAATAATACTGTATTGCATATTGAAATTTGCTAAGGAGTAGATTTTAGCTGCTCTCACCACACACACACACGTGCACACACACACACACGTGCACACACACACATACACGGTACCTGTGTGAGGAGACGGATATGTTAATATGCTTGACTGTAGTAATCATTTCTTTATAAAATAATTTCTAATAAGAAAAGTCTCCATTCAAATTGTATGTCTTTTTTTTAGAGATGATGTTTTGTCACCCAGGCTGGGGTGCCATGGTGTGACCTTGGCTCACTGCCAGTTCGAATTCCAGGGCTCAAGCAATCCTCCCACCTCAGCTTCCTGAGTAGCAGGGACTACAGGTGTGAGCCACTACATCTGGCTAATTTTTAAATTTTTTATAGAAATGGGGTTTCACCGTCTTGCCCAGGCTGGTCTCAAACTCCTGACCTCAAGTGATCCTCTTGCCTCAGCCTCTCAGAGTGCTGGGGTTACAGGCATGAGCCACCATGCCTGGCCAGTTAATCATTTCACTATGTGTATGTATATCAACATATCATGTTACACACCTCAAATATATACAATATTTATTATTTTAACGTTTAAAAGCAGTAATATAAACATATTATTTTAAAGTAAGTTAACATGGTTTAATTCATCTAAAATCAACAGGGTTTCATTAATAAGACAAGAATGAGTATTAATAACACTGGTTAACTAAATGGCAACTAATTCTGCTAAAAGTAGGGAGTTAATCTTGTTTTTTACTTGTTGAATCATTTAATATGACAATTTATATATTTTTTCTCAGTTCTAAGACACTTGAAATAATTATTTATTTAAGTTTTTTTTTACTCCATTTTGTCTTTTGACATTTTCTGGGATTTTAGTAAGAAAATATTAACCTTTCTGAATTAATCTTCCATTTTCTTACACGTTCTCAAAATAAGATCTCCACATAGGTAAGTAGGATACATCAAGTGATGGGCCTTAATTTGGGTGCACAGACAAGAAATCAGAAGGTTATCACTATGCATGCTCTGTAATGCAAAATACAAGGGGCTTTATTTTGGGTCATCAAAACCTGCATAATTTATAGCTCTGCCCCCAAAGGGGTTTCATTTAAAAAATAGAAGATATGAATAAAATGTTTGACTACATGTTGCCCGTCATTTTCAGAGCTGGGGAGGAGTTCTGGGCTGGTTTTCCTATCAATGGTTCCTTAACTAATTGTCCTCTGTCTTGCCTCGCTCTCCACAGCTCTAAGACTACAGCGTCTCCTGTGTCCTCAGAGAGGCTGCCCTCCTCACCTAGACTCCCCCCCAGCCTCTTCCCACATGAGAAGGCTGTGCACTCTCAGCATTGTTTCTTCTCTTCACAAAACTTCCATCCACTGCTCATGACCCAAATTCCTCCATAATACCCTTACACTGGTGAGCCCTTTTCTTGATCTTTATGACAGGGAGCTGTTTTTCGTTTTTTGTTTTTTAACTGAAAATTTGATCACATTCTGGAAAGGGTAATAAATGGGTGTGCTTATATTTCATAATGAGTTGGAAGTGCATATTAATTTCACATCTTCTCGATACTGTTATGCCCACTTGGCTTAGTATCATGGGTGGTTATGTAAAGAATTTTTACAATCAGTGTTATCCATTTAGAAATTAGGTTGGAATATTTAATATAAAAATACGTTGACCACATCAATATTTTTGTATAAAGGCAGTGTTCACATTTCATGGTAGTGCAGAACCATAGAAGTAGTCATGCGAGTTTAAAATGTACAGGGCTATTCTAATCATCATTGGGAAAACGTACATCCAGTTTGCTTTCACTAAGTTCCTCTGGTTGTGTATCTGAAGTCTTACAATTGAGACAATGTGAACATTTCCAAGTTAAGCTCTTTCTTTATAAGTCAATTTATGCTTGATTTGGATTTAATTTCATTAATCACTTTTTGTTTCTTTGCTGCATTTTTATTTTTGTTGGCTGATTCTCTCTTTCAATTATCCACTTTAAATATTTCATGCATTTACGCCTGTAATCCCAGCACTTTGAGAGGCCGAGGAGGGTGGATCACGAGGTCAGAAGATCCAGACCATCTTGGCTAACACGGTGAAACCCTGTCTCTACTAAAAATACAAGGCGTGGTGGCGGGCACCTGTAGTCCCAGCTACTCGGGAGGCTGAGGCAGGAGAATGGCGTGAACCAGGGGGGCGGAGCTTGCAGTGAGCCGAGATCGCGCCACTGCACTCCAGCCTGGGCGACAGAACGAGACTCTGTCTAAAAAAAAAAAAAAAATCTCATGCATTGATCACTGGAAGACTATGAGAACTTTGAGGGGGCATCTCCTTGTTTAAAGCTATGGCTCACTCTTGTGAATGAAAAAAAGGAGAGTCAATGATCCCTTTATTTTAAAAAAGTATGTTCTTTTCACTTTTCTGCTCTCAATCATTTACAAAAAGCCTAGAGGAACTGAATTTATTAACAAATGGCAAGGTAGCATGCCCTCTCTCCATATATATATATATATATATATATATATGTTCGTGTGTGTATGTTTAGTACAAGAATATATATTTGAGACTCGTTGTTTGTAGTCGAATTTATTTTTTAGGATTGGAATCTAATATTTAATTTTAAAATATCTGCTTTTCTAAATTTTCCTTCAGGATTAACCCCCACAAAATTGTGTGGGGTAAGGCTGGGGGATAAAACTGTTTCTGTTATTTCTTCATGTAACCACCTGATGGCAGCAAAGGATAAGCGCACAGGCATACAGCTATTGCGCACTAAAAAGCAAAAACACAGGTATAGAATACACAATTACGGAACAGTCCCAACGTAGAAAACTAATTTATATTATATAAGCCCTCAAAAACATTCAGCTTGTTATTAAAATGTCAAAGTCTTGTTATTTCTAATTCCAATGGGTGAATAATGTAGCCACCAGTGGTTATTTTGTTGACTCTAATAATCACCTTTTTAACCATACGTTTGGATTGTAGTTTCCCATTCTTAGTTATCCAACTTACCATTTTCAACTTTTCTCCACCTAAAAGTTTATTTTTTCTACTTGTTATCATTGTAGTCATGAGCACAAAGACCATATGTATACATATATATGTTTGGGTGTGTGTATATATGTATACACATTTAATTTCTTTCCATAAGTTGTACACTCACATTTGTGACCTAGATGCCAGAATCTGTGGCTACTGCAAAGAAGGTCAGGAACTTTAAGAGCTGCTGCCAGCTCTCAGTATCACAGCTGCCCAATACCATGAAGTTAGTGACAGAAATGGAGGGCTGGTATCCAGCCACGGCAAACATGCATACATGAGAAAGTCCACGCTTCAACGGGATAAATATGGACTCCAGTTACTTTCTGCCTTCAAAATCTTGTAGGACTATATTCAACTGATGGAATTTAAATTCATTCAGACTATAATGGCAAGCGAGACATGGCCATGTAATTTTATCATTCCAGTCCCTAAAAAGTGATGGGAACAGGAATGGCAGAAATTGATTCTCATTGTCAATAACAAGAATCCACGTTTCCCTTTAAGGATATTCTCAATATCCTTAAACCTTTTCTACCAATTATTGAAACCCATGGCTTGGTTATTGCAAAATAAATCATGATAACTTTCATGTTTTTGGTGATTAAGAATAAAGCTTCTTTTAAGAAGTCAATTCCACTTCTGACCTTTTAATAATATAAAAAGATCTAAGCAAGTAAGTAAATATGTACACAAGTATTTTACGTTACTGTTTACAATAGCAAAGTACTGAAAAATTCCAAACATTCATCAATTCAGAATTGGTTAAATAAACTCATGGTACAGCTATGAGTACATGGTACAGCTATTCTTCATTCAAAAGAATGAAAAATTCTATATATTGCCAATGAAAGATGGTTAAAATATATTAAATGAACAATAAAGCTAATATAATACATTATGATTATAATTTTTGTAAAAAATTCAGCATAATACATATTAAAATAATCTGAAAGAACAACAAAAATTAAAGCTTCTGGTAAATCAAACTATATAATTAACAAACTTCACAGAAGGTTGGTTTGAATTACATCCTCGATGTGGACTGTCAATAAAATGTGCTCTATATATGTTTGTGACTAGACCATAATTTGTTCATAAAATTCAATATATTTTACTCATAACATTTAAAGCAATGTCCTTTCCTACATTACTTTATATATTAAAGAATGCTCATTTTCCCACCTCAATAAAGTTAAATTCCCTTGAAAATGGAAGTTCGAATATGCAGTTTATAAATTAATATACTGTGAAAATGATTAGAAGTGGGTAAGCAATTTTAACCTGGTATTAGCAGGATGTGGAATAAATCGGATAGATCAGGGGAACTGATTCTTTAAAACCACATGTTGGCATCCTTTTTAAAAGGGTGATGCCTCGTTAAACCTAGTCCCAGTGCCAACAGGACAACAAACATTTTTTTATTTTGAGACTCTTAGAGTCTTTGGTGAAAATCAGTGTTATTAAATTTGATAGAATTATATTTAGAATTCATTAGAAATGCTTTGACAAGCCCTTTATCCACTAGAGGCAGTATAATAAAATCTTGGGTTTGTATTACACTTGCGCTCTCTGGGTCAAATAACAACTCCACATCAAGGGCTATGGGACTGTCAACATATCGCTTCTTTACACCTCAGTTTACTCATATTTTACAGATTCTTCTGGACATAAATCTTAGGAAACAGTACAATGTATACATACAATAAACATGCATGACCCTCATTTTTAAAATATATGTATAGTACCCTAGGCACCTAGGCACAAATCAGTACTTATCAATCAAGTCATTCTAGTCACAGTGTGAATTTGTGGGACATGACTATTTTACTGAAGCTGTAACATGAATAAGTATATTTCTTTCAAAGTTTACAATCATAGTCATCTTAATTTGTAGACCTGGGGATGATGTTTCTAATTAATGTTGTGCTCAGTGCTAGACATTTGGGGTTTGTGTATGTTCATGATGGAATATAAACCTAAGAGTAAATATAATAAATTTGGGACAGAAATTTTAATCCTTCAAATCATAGGATTAAAATCCTTCCAATTATAGGATAACTGTTTATAGTTAGATGTTTTTCATCTTTATTTTACTCAGATTGTGTTTACTGAACTAATTCTCCTTGGAGGATGTGCAGGAGTTTAGTGCTAAGGGAACTGCAGGAACAATTAAAGTATAATTACTTATATTCAAGCATGAGCTCTTGTAAAGTGAATATTAAGTTCCCTTCTCAATATCAGTAGTCTTTGCATAGTTTAGTACTTGTAGTCAATAATCATCTAGGTAAGAAGCCAAACACAAAGGCTCTGATATGGTATCCTAGCAGATAACTGGGAACTATTTCAAACAAAAACCTCTGTTGTTTAAATTGCTATAAAAATAATTTTTAAGTCATGGCCCAATAATACAAGAACGCTTTCATAATCAATGAAAAATGAAGTGCCTAATAAAAACTTTAAAATTAGGCTTAATGTTATCTTTCTTTAAATTGCTCAAAGTAAAATAAAAACAGGAAAAAACATTTTCTCCCTCCCACCCCTCCAGGGGCTGGTGGAGTGCCAGGGGTTTGGGAGGGCAAGTGAGGAGAGATGCAATGGGCAGGGCCCATTTGGTGTAAGAAATCAAGATCCAGTTCACAATGGCTTATCCAATGAAAAGGGAAATCATTGGATTCTCCTAACTGAAAAGTCAAAGCTGTGTGGCTTTAAGCACAACTAGACCAATTATTAAAACATGTATCAAATCTATACCTTTTCAACTTTGGACATTGTTTTCCCTATGGGCTCTTTTAAGATACACTTTCCCCAGTGTTACATTTTCCTTTGTCTCCATGAATGTAAATATATTTTTAGCTTCCCAGCCTGGTTTTCCTGGGTTTGGCTTGAATCATCGCCTTTCTGTGAACCAACTCCTGTAATCCTAAGTATCTCCACTGGATCACATAACTAGGTTTAGAATTAAGAAGCGAAACCAAAGCCACCTAAATCACACTGCCTGAAAGTGAGAAATAGTTGGTCCTTCACATGTAAATAAGCACTTGCATTCCCCAGTAGAAGGGGAAAGCACTGTTGATCCAATAACAAGAAGTGTGGATAAGAGGCAATTCTCAAATTGGAAATCTAATTATATATTTGCCCAGGCATCAGGGAAGGGAGGGTGGATTACAATCTCCTGTATATGTATGATTTTATATTTTGACCAAGTGGTGAGACAATCATCTGTTACGAGTGTTTCTTAAATAATGACAACACGAACATAATTGTCATCATAATGCCACATTATATCCACAGGCCTTGGAACAGAGAAGAATTATTGGCTATATTTGAAAGAATAATGCTTTGTCCACCCAAGGTATTGCATTTATAAATGATTTGTATTTAACACCATGATGTGGAACACTATGACTCAACATTTAAGGAGTGGAGAGTTATGTTCCTCTTCCTTGAAGGCAGAGTATCTACTTAAGATATTTGAAATTCTTCTGCATGGGAGAATCACTATTTCTCTTCCATTTATTTATTTATTCAATCATTTATTTATGTAAATATTGGCTCATGAATATTTATTTTATATTTTGATATATCATCCAGTACTACTTTATTTTTACCTTCTTGCTCAAATTGTCCCAGCTTCGGCCATTAGAGGCTCTTTTAATTGCATCCTGTATCACTTTGACATACTCTTATCATTTATTGTGTGTGTGTGTGTATGTGCATGTGTGTTTGTGTGCTTTGGGCACCTAACTATCTTTTGACACTACAAGGTGTTCCAGTGAAGGAGTAAAAGTATTGGAGAATGGTATTAAAAAGCAAGGTCTGGACACTAGGTGTGCTCATTGCTGCTGGGGTGTCATTATTTCCAGAGATGCTCAATTAATAGAGCAGGAAATACAGATATATACTATCCTATGACTACACACATATAGTAAATTTTTCTACATATGACCATTGTATCTGTATTATACTAAATATGAGGTCATTTTGATGTCTTCAACTCTAATCCTTCATCAGAAATCATATGACTATCAGTGTGTGAATCTCTTTCTGGTCTATCTAGTTTGTTCTACAGATCTCTCTGTCTAGTCTATGTCAATAAGACATTGCCTTGATTACTGTTTCTCTATAAAAAGTCTCTATACCAGGCATTAAAAACGTTCCAACTGTGCTCATCTTCTTGATTTTGCTGGTTATTCTAAAGCTTTTGTCTTTCCATGAAAAATTTAGAATCAGTTTGTCAATATCTACCAAATACCTTCCTTGGATTTTGATTAGAATTTTCATGAATCTATAGCTCAGCTGGGACAAACTGACATCTTAACAATATTAAGTCTTCCAATTTGTGACCACAATGTATCTTTTCATTTATTTAGATCTTCTTTTTTCTTTCATTACATTTCTGTAGTTTTCCACTTACCAACATTATGTATTTTCTTAGATTTATGGTGAAGTATTTCATATTATTGTGATATTGTTAATCTTATTTAAATTTTAAATTTCAGTTGCTTATTGCTGGTATACAGAAAAGCAATTGACTTTTGCATAGTAATTGTGCATCGTTTAACCTTGTGATACTTGTCTATTAGTTTTCTAATATATTAGAAAAATCAGAAAAATATATATTATGAAACTAATATATTAGTTTCATATTAATATTTTAGTTTCAAACTAATATATTAGTTTCATATTAATATTTTAGTTTCAAACTAATATATTAGTTTCATAATATATAATGTTGAAGATAGCAATTACAGGATTTGCTGATGGATTCATTGTTTTAAGACAAAGAAAATTCGAAGCTTTTGACTTGGATAAATGAGGTGGTGCTTATTATAATGGAAGAGAAAACCAAAATGGGAAGCTTAGGAAAGTATAATTTCAGAAATCCAATATTGAGATACCAAATATTCAAGTGGAAATGTCAAGAAGCCTGGAGTTTATGAAAGGAATCTGGTTTAGAGACAGACATTTGTATTGATTGGCATGTGGGTATACATATATAAATTTTTTTAAAGTATACACATTCTCTATATATGTATATATAGTATAGTATATATATATAAAGTATATCCCATAGTTTAATATATATATGCTGTATTACATATACAGAGAGAAAGAGTACTATACTATATATGGTAGTACTATACTGTATATATATAAAAGTTTATATATAGTGTATATATATGTATGTATACAGAGATTGAATGAGAAAATTTAGGTAATAAGAGAGGTTAGAAAACACCTATGTCATGGATTGAGGCCTGAAATATGTGAAAGTTTAAACAACTAGGAGAAGAGCAGAAATCATCAGAGAAGCTGAGAATGAGTTTCCAAATATGCAGATCCAGAATTAAAAGAGAGAAGGACCTCTAAAATCAAGTGAAAAGAGGGCTTCAATAAAAGGCAGTGACCAGCTACATCTAATACAGCTGGTAAGACATTTATGCTCAGAGAAGTGAGCACTGAATTTGGCAACACTGATTACCTTAACAAGAGCTATTTTACTGGAGCAGTGGGGTGGAGGGGGAAGACTGAAGAACCTTCAATAAAAATATTAAAAGGTACAAAAAGGATGCAGTTTGACTCATTAAGAAAAATTTGCTATAAAGAGAAGCAGAGACATGTGGGGTAGATGCATTGTGCCTAAAGAAGGATGATATTTTGACATAAGTACATTGGTGGAAATAATCTAGTAATTTGATGACACAGGAGAAAAAGAGAAGACACTTAAGATCATTTTGGTAAAACTGAGAAGGAATTGGATGGTACGTGACTAAAGGTGATTTGCAGTGAGGGGAATATCACATAAGCTCGTATAATAGCAAAAACGGTAAAACATATAGGTAGAGGCTCAGTACAGTAGGTAGAGATTCTTTATGGTCTATGGGAATAACAAATATCAAATATACATTTAGATTATTTTGTACACATCACTGTCATATCATTACCCTCTAAAAACATAAAAGGAAATCTAAATTCTGTTTTAGGCTGACAATGGAATTATACAACAGTGCCTCTGCTTTCTTGCATGTGTGACTTCATGACCACATTGTATTATCTAAACGTTTAGAAATAAGACACCAATAAGGATACACAGTTGCCATCAGGTCATAGTTAAACATATTTGATTTTAAAAATAGCTCTAAAAGAACACATATGCATTTGTGTACATACACAAGTAGAGAAAGGGAACTGTCCCTAGTTAATAAAATATTAAACATATTCACCATCACAATGGTCAAGAAAATGAGAAAAAAAAAATATAAAAAAGAATTGATGAGCAAAATTTAATTAACACATTCAAGGTTTATTAAACAGTTATTTAATACCACTGACTTTTTAAAAATTCTATTTAGTAATAAATATCCAAAGTGTTAGATATAATTTTAATTAAAGTAGTAGGATGCAAATTAGTGCAAAGCATTTTGTGAAGTTTGTTAATAGCTGAGATAGAATCTCATCAAATTGTGAGCTATTATTATTTATAGACAACAGGATAAGTGACTATTTTTGTTTCACTTTCTGACTTTTCAGGTTTTTATAAATGAACATATTTTAATGATCAATAAATTCATTAGATAAACATGAATATCTGAGGAATTTTCATCGTTACAATGGTAATATAATATAAATCAGAATGTGAATCTCCAATGATAAGAGAATGATCTACGATGGTTTGAACACTCCATGGTCTGTAGTATACCATGACAATTATTTAGCAAGAGGGAAATACTCAAAGTATAATTCTAAGAAATGAAAGTATACCTTACATATATTTCTCTATACCGATCCATGTCTCTTTATATTGAAGAGAGAGAGAAAGCAAGAAAAAGTTGGGGAATTGTGTTTAATGAAGACAGTGGCCCTATCTTGTACTCTCTGTAGGCTTACAGCCTAAGTCAATATCTGGCACAAAGTAGATGCCCAATTATTATGTGTGGCAAGAATGCATGCATGTAAGATTGATACATCAAGGCTGAAAGTAATATACTAAAGTATAATACATGCCAAGGTTGACTTTGGGTAATACAATTATAGAAGTTTTTTTTAATGTTAAAATTCTTTATATATCTGTATTATTGAATGTTCCTATGATAAAAATGCATTTATTACCCTGATCTAACATACCTCAAAGAGAGTATCAAACACTTATCAAAGTAACCTTAGGAATGTTTTTAAAAAATAGATTGAAAAAGACTTTCATTCTTACCAAAAAATATTGTAATTTTTTGGAAATCACAGAGAAATGGCTGCTTTGATTAAAATTAAACTTAAAATATCTCTAGTTCTGTAGCAACTTTTTGTACAATGCAACTATAAAAATATCTGCTGATGGTTAATTATTGTTAGAGTTGAAATTAGTATTCCAGCTACCAACTCTTCAGAGAAACCTTAGTGTAACAGAAAAGAAGCACCAGATGTTCAGATGGCTGCAATTTTGTCCTCAGCAAAGGTTATAATCAGGTTCATAATATAAGGCTCAATGAAGAAGCAGCATAATATAGAAGAAAAGTACATTGAGCAAAAACTCACAAAAATGAACCCAAAATTAGTCTCCATCACTTAATAATTATGAGTTTGATTCATCCTTAACTGTTGCAAGCTTCAGTTGCTTCAACTATGTAATAGAAATCATAATAATGGCTTACTTGCTAATTTCAAACGTATTTTAGTATATTTGTCAGGTTTCAAAGAATCTCTCTTGTGCATTTTTCTTTTTGCAGCAAATCAGTCTCTTATTTTTCCTCCCTCCCTGTCAAATATATGCCTTCAAAATATTTTTTCAATAAAACAAATATTAATCATGTTGTAGCAAGTGACCAACTTTTATTGACATAACGGCCACGGGACAATTATTTTGGGAAATATTTTTATAGATTTTTTTACTTAAAATACGGATTTCATTGCATTTGGTTCAATAGCACCAAGCAAAAATGTGATTTTCTTCACATTGTTTACATAATTCTACTTTAAAGCTGCTGGAGCTAAAAATAGTGCAAGATTATAGATCTTGCTATTTCCACATGGCCAGAGTAGGAGGCTCCTGTAGGCTGTAGAAACTGCAGCTTCTGAGTCAGCCACCCCTTCAGCCAAAGTTTCCTCTGGATGTTAGGCACAGTGCCCACATTTCTCAAAGAGACTTCCAAACTATTTCCCCAGGTCACTTCAGTAAGCTCTCTTTCCTGTGGATTCTCCATCATCCCATCATTACAGAAAAGCCTGAACTTGCTTGAGTTCACCTGTATCTCTCTTCATCTTCCCTTCTACTGGCCCTTTGTAACTATATCACTAAAATCAGTAAATTTCTTATATTCTTGTCTTCTCCGAAGGATTTGATCTCCTTCCTGACTGTAACTGAAACCAGATTACTCACTGAGAGTTTTGGTTTGCTTTCATCTCTATTGTTTTTTGGCTGCTCTCTTACCAGAAGCCTATAAATTGGCAAGTATACACACATATAACCCTAGTCCCTTCAAGACTAATATTTCTTCACCTTCTTTCAAAAATTACTGTTCTAATTTTTGAAAAGAAACCTCACTTCCTATACAAAATTATTTTCAGTTCTTAGTCCTATGTGTCTTCCCATTTATATATGAATTCCTCAGAATTATTTTCCGTATCTACTAATGCCTTTTCCCTGCTACCTGCGTTACACACCAACATGACTGTCACCAATATCACTTGCTACAATACTTCTTCATAAGGCTACAAAGGCTTATATTTCTATACATCCAACTGATATGTTAAATTCCTCTATGTACTTGATTACTCAGAGGCGTTCAATACCAATAACTATGCTCAACTTCTTAAAATTCTCCAGTCCTGGGCTGGGTGCAGTGGCTTATGCCTGTAATCTCAGCACTTTGGGAGGCCAAGGTGGGTGTATCACCTGAGGTTGGGAGTTCGAGACCAGCCTGAGCAACATGGAAGAACCCCTTCTCTACTGAAAATTCAAAATTAACCAGGCGTGGTGGTGCATGCCTATAATCCCAGTTACTCGAGAGGTTTAGGCAGGAGAATAGCTTGAACCTGGGAGGCAGAGGTTTTGATGAGCCGAGATCGTGCCATTGCATTCCAATCTGGGCAACAAGAGTGAAACTCCGTCTCCAAAAAAATAAAAAAATAAAATAAATAAATAAATTCTCCAGTTGTTTCTTTGTCAATGTCCCCACAGTCTCCTGATTTCCTACCACATCCGTTATCTCCTATTTTGCTTGCCAACTAATTTCTCTACATTGATTACGTGTTGAATTTATTCATGACCCAGCAGAGATTTCTCCTTTCCTCTTCTGTGCACTCTTCCCCTAGGATCTCATTTGTGTCCATGACTATAATTCTCCACAGAAGATTCTCAAATATATACTTCTGCTCCATGAATAATAAGTCTTCCACTTTTGGAAGATAAAATCGGGTACTATACGAAAGACTAAGAGATAGAGGCAGGTTATTGGGGAAGGGGTCTCTGAGAAGCTGACATTTGAGTTGAAACTGGGATCATGGAAAAGGCTGTGGTGAGGATTCATAAGAAGGGGCCTTCAACAGAGAGAGTGTCAGCTGCCAATCGTCATAGAGGGTGCAGAGTGAGATTGGAAGGATAAGCAAAGACCAAATATCATAGGGCTTTGAAAGCCACCAAAAGAGTTTTGATTGTCTACATGTGATGAGAAGACACTGGAAAACATTAAGCAGGGGAGAGACAAGATTTGACTTCGGCTTTAATCAGCTTGGCGGCTATGCAGAATAGGTGGATAAGTTCAAGAGGGAATGCAGCAAGGTCAGTTCACAGGCTTATGCAGAGATCAGGTTAAGCCATACTGGTGGCATGAGCAAGGGGTGTAGAGAAGGAAAAGATGAGAACTTATCGTTTTCTTTTACATATATATACATGATATCATTATATAATACATATTTCATACATATGTATTTCAGGGAGTTCATAAATCTTTGTTGAATTAGATATAGTATACGGGTTGTCAGGAGGAAAAGAAAGTCAAGAATGTCTTCTATAGTTTTGCCTTTAAAAAAAAAATGAAGATTTTGGTGGTCCATAGTAGAATGGGAAAGGTTTTTGAGGTGTGAATGGGGGAGGCAAATCGGTGGTTTTATTCTTTCCTATATTATATTGAGAGGCTATAATATATCTGAGTGAATAAGTCATAAAGGCAGTTGGACATATGAATCTGAAGCTCAGGGATAATGCCTAAGTTGAGATAATGTTAGATACTATTATATAATAACCAATATGATGGTAATATTTTAATCCAATGGCAAAATGTGATCACATAGGAGAGCTGAAGTAAAAAGAAAGTAGAAGAGGTGGAGGATAGGACCCAAGGGTTCACCAGTGTTTAGAGTCCTTACAAAGCAGTAAGGAGACAAGGAAGAGAAGCTACTGAGGTATAAGTAAACTCTAATGCACTAGAGGTTTTGGAAGCACAGAACAGAAATTGTATTCAAGGAGGTTGTGGTAAACTGTGTTGAACGTTATTGAAGTTTATTAGATTAATACAGATATCTGACCATTGGCATATACACCACTGCCAACTTTGGTTAGAACTCCTGTTAAGCGTGAAAGCCAGATTGAAACTGGTTGAGAAAAAATCTGGAAATACGGAAAGAGAGACACCAACAGACAAAGACAATTTTTTCCTAGGAGTTTTAGTCTTATGAGAAGGAAAGAAACATATGAGGAGTAGCTGAGAAACAAATCTGAGCTCAAAGGAGATTTTTTAAAAATATTTATGTTAAAATACGTTTGTGTGTTGATTAGAGTACTTCAAAAGGGATAAGACAAATTTGATGCAGAAGACAGAATGCAAGGTAGAAGTCTTAGGAATGTGATAGTAATCTAAGTCTAATTCAAAATTAAATTGGCCCTAGAGAGAGGGGAGAAATATTTCATTGTCATGTCAATTTCTACAAGGACTATCTTATTACAGATGCAGGTAGGTTGGCGGAGTTGGTGGTAGAAGGATGATTTTTTTTTTTTTTTCACTGATCTTACTTACTTTTTAGTGAAATGTGAAAAAGGCAACACTTCAAATTGAGAAATGTAGAGAATTTTAGGAAACTTGAGGAAAGAGGATATGGTGTAAAAAAGCCATTTTAGGAAAAGAGAAAATAAATTTACTGAGAAAGTAAAGTACTCTGTATTTGCTGAGTATTCAGTTTTAAGTTTTGTTCATGAAGTTTAAATGAGTCCAGTGAACCTGGTGCAGTGTGTTTCTGTCAGTGCTCAGCTGCTTCAGCTGAGTTATAATATAGATAGGTAGTTGGGTTTGGCCAAAGGCCTTATGGGTGTGAATAGCAGAAGGAAAAAAGAAGAGAAAATGTTCCATGATATTATTATAGTGCTGGACCATGAAATCTCAGTTGGGTGACAAATATGAAGCAATAAAACGGCTAATAGATTATGAATTATCGTGAAAAAATGGCAAGTTCACTGAATTGGAGGTCTTAATGAGGTCAAATAATTTTGGAGTGGGATCACAAGAATAGGAAGAGATAATACATTGCCAGGTTTGGGATCAAGGTCATGGCAAGTTCTAGGGTGTGCACATTTGAGTTCACAGCTGTAGTGGCTTTTCTTTCGTGGTGATAGAGAGCAAAGAAGGCAGGCAGCAGTGTTATAGCATCAGCACAGCAAGAGCATCAAAACCAGCCGTATTGCTTTCACTCTTTGCCTCCAAAATTTAACCCTAATCCTCACATGAAGAATGAGTGTTGGGCACTCATTGTAATAATATAATACTAATAAAAGCATAATTCTGGTATATATTGCTGAAAAGTGAATAAATATATACCAAAAAGAGTAAGAACCACTATTATAATTGTATGTTTCAGTCAGTGGTAATATAACACGTACTCAGAAAACATGCACTTTAAATACCATGATCTATTAAGGCAATACAATCCATTCTTAAAATAATTTCAAAATTCACCAAAATGCTTAAAGATCTCTGTAGGTTATGTTTGGATAGAGAAACTTCAAATTAGTTTCTGGAAAATGAATTTTATGTGTTGAGTAGAATTAGAGAACAGACTCTCACTAAAAGCCTGACCTATTTTCTGGAAATTTCCGTTGACTGTAACTAATGCAGCCACTTACTCTAATGCTATGTTTAGTTGTACTCTGCTACCACTCAGTTGTTTTTTATCCGGCATATCATGTGTGCTTACCCTCTCAGAGCTGGACTATTCCAGGAAATTGTCTGTCAGACGTCTGAACATCTACTGTTCTGGGGGTAATCAGGCTATTTCCTATATTACTAGGTGAATTCGGCAAAGAGATTTGTGCCTTAAGAAAAAAAACTCAATCGGATTTTAAAAATACATAAAACCATTCTTATCTATGCAAACAGACGAGATGGATAGAATTAAACTCTAATTATAGACATTGTCATATAAAGAAACATGCAAAATTAGAAAACGAGAATAAATGAGCATTTTGTGTTTTAATTTTTACCTAGAAGAAGAATTGATAAAAGTATACTTATTTTTAAGCGAGAAAAAAAAGAAAAAAACACTAATAAAAATCAGGGAAAGGAAAAAACAAACATACCTGACTTTTCTCATTGTGTTCTATTTTAGATCTCAAGAGCAACTTATTTACTTTTTTAGACTTGGGTGTAGAGAGTAAAGAGAAGGGACCGTAATATATAAGAGACAGCTCTTGGAATTTTTCATCAATCACCCTGGGGTCATAGTCTTATCAATCATGTAATCTCAGATAGATTACCTCCCATACCTAAATTTTTGTTTTCCATACATATAAGATGGAGATAATGAACATTCTTGCCCTATATGTTTCCTAGGGTTGAGTCTATGATAAAATGTGGTAATATGTGTAGCAATTCTTTATCAATTACTAGGCAAATAGTAATTATATTATCATTGTGCTAGTTCTGAGTTTGGTACGGGATCCTCCAATTCTCTGCAAATACTGAGGCCATAAAAATTTATGAAGAGCATTAAGTCTTATTCACTGCTTTGTGGAAGAGGAAATGGAAAGAACACATGACATACTATACTAGTGGACGTTTCTTTAGAATTGTCCTTGATGGCAATTTTGATTCCAAGTGGCTACTTCACCACTGTGCTATGAACGAGAAGAACTGAAGCCTGCACAATGGAGGCCCGGCCTTTGAGGTGAATCTTATCTTGTTAGGGTGAGATAGAAAAAGAATGATATTAGAAGTATATTTCTAAAAGACAGGACATGCAAGATCTTTAATGTCAGTCTCTTATGGGACGTATCACATTTTTATTCTGTATAAAAATTGTGTTTTCATTATATCTCCCCATGTTAAAATATAGAGAAATATGGCCAACAAGTGTGGAAATTCAATGAATCTACTGGCCATCAACTTTAGCTGTGGACTTTAGTCAGGTTTGGCTATTTGCCACATTTCAGTGAAGGAATCTTACAGGGAATAGCTTTAGCAGGGCTGTGAGGAAAGACTTAGGAATAGTTTTGTTTTGTTTTGTTTTGTTTTGTTTTGTTTTGTTTTGTTTTTTGAGACGGAGTCTTGCTCTGTCGCCCAGGCTGTAGTGCAGTGGCCAGATCTCAGCTCACTGCAAGCTCCGCCTCCCGGGTTCACACCATTCTCCTGCCTCAGCCTCCTGAGTAGCTGGGACTACAGGCGCCCGGCACCTCGCCCGGCTAGTTTTTTGTATTTTTTAGTAGAGATGGGATTTCACCGTGTTAGCCAGGATGGTCTTGATCTCCTGACCGCGTGATCCGCCCGCCTCGGCCTCCCAAAGTGGACTTAGGAATAGTTTAAGGAATAAAGCTCTTAGGTTGGTCAAGATGTACCTAAACTTAAGGACCTAGGATGCAGGACTTCATTTACTAGAGATAGAATAACAGAAAAGAATAAGAAAACAAAAACGTTAAAAATAGCAGAGAGAAGAAACAATGGGCAGAGTATATCTGTCCCATAAGAAAATGTCAAACTCAAATCATCCTCTGGCGTTACGTTGCTCTTTTCTCCTATCCTGTCTCCCACATGAGTGAAATGGACACAGAGTTTCATTTTAAGTGGGAGAGTACCTTTGCAATATCTCAGTGGATTATACATGAGCTTCATATAAAGGTAGTAAAATGTATTATTAACCCCTAAAGATATAATTGCCTTGTACATAAGGCAGTGATGATAGCATAGAAATGAAAATATTCAAAAACTCTCATTTCATGCTCAGGTGATGCAAGTAACCATGGCAACATTTCCTGACAGCCTTAATTTAAATAGCAGATTCCAAAGAAAAAATTCCAAATGGACTCCAGAAAGGAAATGGATTATTCAAGGTCCACATAAATCTAATTTAAATAAGTGCTTTACACAAAAATGGAAAGTCTTTGTTTAAATTACAATGTCTTTAGCTTTGTGTTCAACTTTGACAATGATTTATTTTCTTTTGAATGTATGTATTCACAATGATTCTTAAGTAGCAATTAAAAGCTTTCTATCACTTCCCTGGTTACTACAATGTATGGAATGATGCTATGCCAATGTGACAGAGAATAATATATTAAAAATAGAAGCAGCATCCCAGTTCACAAGAGTTTTGATAAGAGAATTTTGAGTAAACCAAATAGCTAGTTAACACAGCCATTGTTTTCCAATTCCCTATGTCCACAAAGAGATACACTTTGGAGCGATACATTTACAAGAAGGACATTTCTACAAATACCTACATAGTACTTCTATGTAGAAGTTTGTCTTCAATTTCTTATAGGTTCTCTCACCCCATTGAGCTGGACTCATGCATCATGCATAAGCCATTCTGACTTTTTAGAAACAGATTAGATTTGAGCCACACATAAACCTGTTCCTCCATGTTTTCTTACTTTCTGTTTTTGTCTCTACTTGTCTTTCTAAGGCAGAGAGCACATTCTTAGCTGAATCTTATTATGGCTCCAAAATAGGAAAAGCACAATCGAAAAAGAGAGAGAATTTTCCCAAGCACATTTAACTTTAATCTTTTTTTTCAGACTTTCAACCACTACTGATGACCATATGCTATCACTGATGAGTCTATGTCTATCAAAACTTTGTATATTGTATCAGTGTTCTCTTTTCTGGAAGAGAGAAGCAGCAAAAATTATCCTTGGAATTCTCTTGACAGTAATGATATATTACTAAATATATGGATGATTGCACCTTGTGAACTAATATTTGCAATGAGGTTTTATTTTAATTCATTGTATAGATTAATAGCATCTTTCAGTCAGGGAGTAGGCATATTTTTTTTAAAAATAAGTATGAAAAATGTGACACTATGTGTTTCCAAAGCATAACATGAGTATTTGTTAAAAAAAAAAAAAAAAAAAAATGGGTGGGAAATAAATGTCAGGTTTGATGAAGTTCTTCAGAATCTCTCAGGCTTGTACTTGAATAAATAGTGAAGAAAAAAGAAATTCTGAGATGTCTTCTTCCTTACCTCACACACATTGGCCAAAACTTCCTGATATCAATTCAAGCAGCAAATCTGAGCAGGGGTGTCAATGACTCAACTACTTTCAGAACTTAATAGAAATGACCTTGCGTAGGCAACTCATCTAACTCTTTGAGGAAAACTCATCAATTTAAGTTCATTTCACTTAATTTCAGTGGGTATTTGGCATTCTCTTGCTTTAATCAATCCCATGATTCAAAAGCAGCTATCAAAACCACTGTGATTTATTTTCAAATTTCTCAAAATTTGAAAGTCTGCATTCAAACCTTCACAATAATACTTTATAAATAAAATAACAAAAAATTAAATATGAGTATTTCATGCAACTCGGCCTATGTTATTACTACAGCACTATATTTAAATATTCAAAGTCCATTATGCAAGTATGTTATGAGCTTGTAGAGTCATTTTTGTATATTTTTCTGTGTGGCTTATTTATTTTTTATAGTACGGTGATATCTAAGTGTATTATCATTCTCTAAAACTCTTTTACATGATTACACATTTTCAAGGTAACTCAAAAAAAGTTCCTACAACAATGATTTGTCATGGAGCCTCACAGGTATTTTAACACCAAAGAAATACCATTCATTCTACTCTACAAAAGGTGTGGTCTCTAACCCATGTTTAATTTAGTTAAAAAAATTGGACGTATGTATATTACATTTTCTTTTGTGTCAAATACAAATTCTTAGAACGTGTTTTAGTTCACATCTATTATGTATGAAAGTGCAAGAAGTCCTGGAATTTTCTGAGAATAGGGCATCCAGAATTTGAGACATTTGCAAATTTGTACTAGAAGCATAATTACAAGCCTTCTATTTTTGTCAGTGTTTTGACATTTCTAGTGGTTATCTTGCTATGTGTCGCATGTGTAATAAAGGGCTTTTTTTTCTGCCTTTTTTTTCAGTTAGGCTATCATAGCTAAAAAAGTTAAATAAGAGTGTTAGTAGAGATTTTACTTGGATACCCAAGTTATTCCAGGAAATAGGCCACTTGATGATGATAGTCCAACTATCACTCAGATGATATTAAAGGACTGCAAGTTGAGTGTATTATTTTCTAGATAAATAATGCTTGCCCAAGGTTCAAAGAAAAGACATTAGAAAAAATTAAATTTCAGTTTAAGTGGTCATTTTTAATGCTGGTAATCATCACACCATAATTTTTCCAAACCTTCATTATTTGCACCGAAATTACAAAGCTGTGATTGGTAAACACAGATGAGTTAGGAAAGTATGTGTAATATTTGAGCATAAAATCCTTATACTGATGTAAACACCAAATTCTATAAATGGTAGGTTCTGTCACAGGTTTACTTCCCCAAAAAGAAACAGAGCAGGCTTAGCCTTCCTGGAAGCAGTTTCCAAATTTCAGCCAACACATTCTAATCCCTGTACCCTGACTGATTTTATAGGAATTCCATTGTTTAATGCTGTTTATGGGCTTATGTGGCCTATGTACAGTTATTTTTAAATGCAAAATGAAGGGCATGCTTTTTGAAAGAAAATAAAAATTAATGAATGCTTGAGGTTGGCCAGGCCCTACCATAGTCCAACTAATCCATATAGTGACTTTGGGAAAAAATAGAAAAAAATGTCCCTTAAGAGTAAAATGCAGGCCAGTAGGCCCAGAGGAGGGCTGGTGGGGGCAGGGTTGGCTTTCTAGGGATGTTGCGTGTTCTTTCTGTGGTAGGTAGACCTTGCATAATCTCAGACTGTCTTTGTAGGCAATTTGGAGTTTGTAACAGCCATCTCCCAGACTAAGATCTCCCAGCTATGGGGGAAAAGGGAGACTTCTTTAATCTCAGGGATTGTACTAGATGCTTAACCTAGGAAAGGACAGAGTGCATGGATGTGTGAAAACAGACAGACCAGATTAGGGTATGTGGGATGGAAATGGAAACAGTGTAGGCTACTGGGGAAAAAAAAAAAAGGTAAGTGGGTTTTCATTGTTGACTTGAACAAGAGACTCACTGGAGAAGAGAAGAGGGAAAAGCAATCCCTGCCGAGAACAGAACTGATGGCGATGGCTGCACGTGAAGGACCAGGTAGTCAAGTGTGTAGATCCATAAGGAGGAAAAAGAAGTATGATCACTGCTTCACTTGGAACCCAGGAGGCCATATAGGATTACAGTGGAAAATGGAATGTACCAAAAGCCCCAGAGTTTGAACTAAAGGGTTTGGCACAAGTTCCACTGATATAGCTGATGCAGAAGAATAGAAAACAATATATTTTTTATTGTTTTATTATTTTTATAGTTCTATAATGTTAGGAAATGATAATCTAATAAATAACATTTACACTGTAATTCCTGCTACTGTGGTGAGCATGATTGTATTGATTTGGAATTGGTTGAACAGTAAGAAAACTCATAAGAGAAGTTTAAATTTCATTTAAGTGGTCACTTTTCATGCAATTATAGCAGCATAAAACACATCAATTATTTCCAATTGTCCATGACCATAGCTTATCTATGTATGTGTCTGTGTATCTAGAGACTAAGGGTGTTATTCAACTCTGCTCAGGTTTGGAGGAATGGCTTTCATAGCTATTATAATTCATGGATCTCCTTCATAAAATAACTAAGTTTAAAATACATGCATACATCTTTTTAAAAGCATATAAACTTTCTCTCTTGTCCTTATTCATCACTTTAGTATTTTTATATATCCTCAAGTTAGTTAAATATGTCCAAGGCCTTTAATTACCAGAAGAAATTGTGTTATTTGATATGCATTCTGTTGCAAATCCCTGAATAGACTCTGTAATCTAAGTATGAATCGTAAGAGATAATGCTTCAGGCCTTGTATTTTTTCTTTTTTGGTATAAAAAATTTTACCTGAACATCCAGTCCTACTCACAACTTCAAATGACTTCTCTGAGACAGAATTTCTTTAAGGAAACTTTAGACAGTCATTTCCATTTTAATAGACAGATAAAGTTTGTAGCCTTCAATCTCTAAAGTCATCAGCTTGAATGAAAGTCACTCAATTATATCAACTTTTTGAGAGATTTTCAACTGTGGAAAAATAGTTCTCCTTCTCTCAATAAACTGAAATTCCAGGAGCTAGTTATGCTTCAGGTAAATGTGACATCTTCCAAGGTACGCACAAGGTAGGCACCTGGCTTCATGCCTGTGGTGTGTGTGATTGTATGGGTGAGTAGAAATAAAGCTATTAAAATGTAGTTGAGTGAGCTATGTTTGCTTTAGTGAAAATATTTAATTTAATTTTAATTTTCTATTCATTCCTTAGTTCTCTAAACCTCCCTGGAATACTGTCACCACAACATTTGCCTAGAATTCCCTGTCCCGAATATACACTGGGATTACTGCCTCACTCACCTTAGACTTTGACACGAATAGTCACTCTCAATGAGGTTTTCATGAGTACCCTAATTAAAAGTCAATTTTATTTCTCAACTCTCATCTTCTTTTTTTTTTTTCCTGCTTTAATTTTCTACATGGCAATTCTTACCATGTAACACATTATGTGTCTTGTTTTTTATTAGTCTTTCATTTAAAATGTAGGCCGCCTAAAGACATCCTACTGGATATAAAAACATAAATTGCACTTAACTGCAGAATATCGCTGGAGATATTATCATACCTCTCAGCAAAATAATCCATGATCTGCCAGCTAGGCTTGCTGATGGGAATGTGCGTGGGATGTACTAGCCTACTGGAATTCTCAAATTCTCATTCAATCTCTTTAGAACAGGACAGGATCGACTTTGCCTTTTATTTCTGACAACATCTAGCTCAGAGTACCGATTCAAGACTGGAATTGGAACAACCAACATGTAGACATTAAGTGATAAGCACGAGATTCAAGCCACATGGTAAGAGTGAGCAGAAAGATAGAGTCTAAATCCCTCACTGATGGCACTGGCACTAGACTTTATACCTCCAGACTCCCTCGCTTTGTGAGAAAAACAGCCCCTCAAGTGATGAAGCCATTGTTATTTGGGTATTCTATCAGGTAGTCCAATACAAACCCCAGTGGATGTAAATCTTAAAAAACTCACAAAGCTCTACCCTCTTCCTGAATTCCAGTGATCCCCCACCTGAGAATTGTGCTCTCTAATTATAAACTGTGCTGCAAACATTTAAGCAAAGGGTTTACATATAAAATAGACTTCAGGATGGGTTTAATGTTCTGATCAATGTTTTTAACTGTGGAGATTGTAGGGAAGTTGCATAACGTGGTGTGAAAAATAAGAGACAGGTGTTAGAATTCCAACATTTTTCACAAGATTTGCTATAGGGTAGCCTTGAACTACAAGGATATCATTCAATTGCTCCGGGTCTCAGTTTCCTCATCTGTAAAAGATAGTATTGGACTTAAAGTTCTCTGAAGTCTTATTTATTTCTAATACTATATGATCATTTCTGTGCTGTTTAATACCTTGTACTGTAGATTATTATTATATTTAAAAACATGATTATTATAAAATATTATTCTTCATTAGATGAAGAATACATACAGGTCTCACATAGTATACACATAGGTCAGCAACAGGGACTTAGCTCAAATTCGGGAAAGCAGGGCTGAAAGGTGTGAAGAAGAGCAGGACCTGACTCACCAGTGTCACAGACAGCAAGGGCAGCATTGCTGTGACCATGCTACAAGTTGCTTTAATTAATTAATCTGGATGAGAGAGGCATACCTGGTGAGAATCTATTACTGAGACACAAAATAGTCCAGCCACCTCTGAGGGTTGCCTGTAGTCCCAGCACTTTTGGAGGCCAATGCGGGTGTATCACCTGAGGTCAGGAGTTCGAGACAAGCTTGACCAACTTGGTGAAACCCTGTCTCTATTAAAAATACAAAAATTAGCCAGGTGTGGTGGCTGGTGTCTGTAGTCCCAGCTACTCGGGAGGCTGAGGCAGGAGAATTGCATGAACATGAAAGGTGGAGGTTTCAGTGAGTCAAGATCGCGCCACTACACTCAAGCCTGGATGACAGAGTGAGACTCAGTCTCAAAATAAATTAAAAAAAAAAAAAAAATCAGGGAAGTAAGAATACTGACTGGGAGTATTTCTTCTTCCAAATTAAGCCATTATTATAAAGAACATCTGGCAGTGAAATAATGCTGTGCTAAGTTGAAATTTAGCAAAATAAACATAAAAGGGAGCTATTATAGGCTGCATTTTCCCATTATTCCAGGGGACATTAACTAAGATTAAAACATGGTTTAATACATTATTAATTCTAGAGGAGTTACACTTAAATTACCTGCTCTGTAGTGGAAGTGGATTAAATTTGCTGACTGTAAGTACTTAAAAATCTTCATACATAGATATTCTAGTAGATATTTTATGATAGTGTCCACAGCCTTTTAATAAAATCTTATCTTTAACACTTAAAAAATAGTACACACCGGCCGGCGCGGTGGCTCACGCCTGTACTCCCGCAGTTTGGGAGGCCCAGGCGGGCGGATCACGAGGTCAGGAGATCAAGACCGTCCTGCCTAACACAGTGAAACACGGTTTCTACTAAATATACAAAAAATTAGCCGGGTGTGGTGGCCGATGCCTGTAGTCCCAGCTACTGGGGAGGCTGAGGCAGGAGAATGGCGTGAACCTAGGAGGCGGAGCTTGCAGTGAGCCGAGATCGCGCCACTGCTCTCCAGCCTGGGTGACAGAGCGAGACTCCGTCTCAAACACACACATACACACACACACACCCCTACACATATATATGATACATATGACATAAATTTTAGACCTTAATGCTATTGGTTAGGACAAGGGATGGACCACTGTCACTTTTTAGCAGATATTTGAAAATAGGCAACAACAAAAATGTAGTTGTCTAAAATCTTTTGCAGGAAATGTTCCCTTTATTAGCATTATTAAGTTGCTATGGCTAATACTTCCTTACTTAATCTGGTCCCCACTTAACCCTCTGCCTTTCTCTCTCATATCTCTACTCCTCCAATCACAGCACTGTCTTTCAGCTTTTGGATGCACAATCAGATTTGATGGTGTTTTTACTTGCCTTTCTCTGTTTGGACATCTGTCTTCATAGCTTACTTCTCCATGTAATGTTGGCCTATCTTTAAGTATCACCAAATTCATGTGAAGCTTTCACCAACCACCATATCGTAGGTAGGATTATCTCTCACTTTTGATCTCTTGATATGGCTTTGTTATTTTTTTCAGTGCACTTATCAATACCTTAGATTATGTATTAACTTGCTTCTGACTGTTTTTGCCCCTAGCATATAAGCTCCATGAGCATTACATTCTGTTGTCTCCACTGCATATCCCCAGCAGCTGCAATGGTGCATGGTATATAGCGGCTGTTCAGGAAATGTTTCTTGAATAAATAAATCATTATGCACTTCAATGTCAGCTTACTCATACCATTTTATACTTCTGAGAGTAAATCCTTAATTCTCAGAGTGCTACCTGACTCTCCATGACTTTTCCAATTAAAATATCTCTGTTTTAGACAGTTCTCTCCCATTGCAATGTCTCCATCAATCATCCTCTCTCTCTACGTTCTGGCATTCCAGTCCAGTGCCATGAAGAACTCGTGTTCAAAGGACAGTTCTATAAGATGTGCTGGAGGGTACATAAGTAAACGGAGACTTGAGGCTACAATACAAAGAGTATAATGTGATTAGGTTCTGTTCTAAATTTATTTCAACTATATTTTGAAAACCATATCTCACTGTCAATCTCTGCTGCTGGGTAACTCCCTTGCCTGTAGACCCTAATTATCTATAGCAGGATTTCTTCTCAAATGATACATCTCCTGATCCCCATCTTTGTCTCCAGACACCTATAGTTCTAGAGAATGGTCTCGTCAGATACTTGCATTAAGTATCTGACAATACCTCAATATAATACTTGGATTAAGTATCTGACTAGACCATTTTCTAGAATCGTAGGTGTCTGGGGACAGAGAAAAGATGAGAAGGTTGTTAGGGCTCAGTCCCAAATAAATGTTTGCAATCTATCACACTCTCCTAAGCATTTTCTGATGATTTTTTTTTTTTCTTAATAGCTAGGATAAGAGAACAATATTTGATGTTGATCTTAAAATGATTTAGGGATCTGTATATCAAAAGATAAAATATATTTTTGAATAATGCAATACACGAGTGATTTCTGCTTCCTCTAATAGTTGAGAGTTTTTGAGCAAACCATTTAACTTCTTTGAAAGCTTTATTTGTTTGTTTTGTTTTGTTTTTTAATCTGCTAAATTCTGGCCATAGTTTCATAGGAATATCATGACAATCATATGAAATGAACTATGTCAAGTGCCCAGAACATATTTGATGCCAGGGGAACCATTACCTATTAATAACATGTTAGTTCAACTAGGAGGGTTATGAAGTGTGATGAAAATGAGGAGAAAACAGAAGAGGAGGTACAAAAGATAGAATGACAGTAAACGGAAAAAAAATAAAAAGGAGGATAAAAAAATAAAAGGAGGAAGGCAAATTGACATACATAGATTAAAGCCCTGAGCAAGACAATGGGCTGGGGAAGTCATGCAATCTTGGCCACCACCTGGCCAGGAAACCCCTGTTTGGGGAATTGCTTCCCAAAGCTAATGCAAGAGGAAGAGAGAGGGGAGCTATGGCTGATACCTTAAGTAAAGACTATGGATGGGGCCTGATGGAGATGTTTCCGGAGAGGGCCGGCTCTGCCGTCACAGGCGCTTTTGATCTCTCACTCTTTGTGGCTCAAAAAATGTACAGGTTTTCCAGGACAACCTCATGGATTGAGACCACTTCCTTTATGATGCGGTTCTTCCTGTTGTTTTTGAGTCTGAGAAGTTGCAAATGGAGCAACCAGGACCGAAACTTGCCAGAAGGAATGCCAGGGGCTCACCCTTCACTTCCTGGAAAGACCCAGAAGATTACTGCTATCTTTGAGCTGTCTGTGGGCGACATTTAAAATTCCATAGTGTTTGAACGGCTGATTATTTGGAGATTATATATGTATACATATATATATATTTATATTTAACATTGGCACATTAATCTGTTGAAACCTTGTGGAGAGAATTCGCTCCACATCATCTCACGGAGAGACTCTCAACTTGCAACTGGACCCTCCATGCTATCTTGATTTACTTCTGTCTTTCACTCTAATACCACAGTGTAGTCATTCCAGCTCTGGCCACCCCACTCCTTTCACCAAATTGTTCCTCACTGGAAGATCTTACTCTCCTATTGTGGGGTAGGAACTGATACCAGTAGAGAAGGATGTGTCCTGAACTATTAATGACTGCTTTTTCGTTTTTCTTTTTTTTAAAGAATGGAGCTGTCTGGAAGGGACATACCCTCAATATGAAACAGACAACATGCATTACAACTATAGTGCAAAGTGGCCACTGTGACTCTGTGTAGGTTTAAGAGGAGGAGGGCCGGCTACAACTTCCAGGATGGGGACTGTGGAGGACAAACCAGGAACTCATTTCCTCTGCATATTTTGGCTATTCGAATCTGTGTGTGTGTGTATGTGTGTGTGCGTTTTAAGCCAATGCTCACTCTCTGTATTTAAATGTTAAAAATGATTCCAACTTAAACGATAAAACAAAGTATGCTAGCATTCTTACATTCTCTGACTCAAAAATTCAAGCATTCTGCATGATAGTTGCCTTTTGGGGGAGATTAGAGTACAGGAAAACAGTGTTCTTAGACACATAATTAAATTTAGAAAGTCACTTGTGGGAATCATTAAGCAAATAACCATGACTTATCATTATTATGAATTATTATGATGAAATAATTGTGAATCAATCTACACTTATTAAATTAGAAATTGTACAAATAATTATTACATGGGGATAATTATTACTCCCTGACGTATCTGTAAAATTCTCAAAGGAGGAAAACGTTATCCCCTCAAAGATCTAATAATACATTTATGAGATAAATTTTATCTAAGCAAATTTTTAAACAACACACTTAAAAAGACATTGCTTCTGTAAAAGAAAACAAAAATACACAATAATTTATTAATTGTCTTGAACCGTACATTAATCTTTCTGAACCTGTTCATTGACCCTTGGTTACTTTTTCCACCTCATTTACCTCGATCACTTCTCATTACAAAATAGGTTCTATGTATACTGAACTTCTTTCGGTTTCTCTAATGGACCATTCACTCTTTCACCATTATGTAGGGAAGTTATTGGATCTTGTCCTAAACACATTCTTCAGGACGCCTCACTTGATATCTGTAGATTGGATTACATGCCTTCTCTAATTGCTTCAGAGCACCAACATTCAGGACTTCCTCAATCAAGTACTTATATCATAGTTGCTTACTTAGTAGACCTTCTGCCCAATAATAAAACAAACTATATGAGACAAAGGACCACAACTGTGTAGTTTACACTTAGCTGGCTCAATGAATATCAAAAAGATGGATTTGGAAAAGAAAAGGAATTATACTGATATGCTTATAAAATAAGAATTTCTAAGACACACACACACTGGCCTACAAATTTATAAATGTGTTTTTGATAATGTGATAAAAATAAATTTGCCATCTAGGTTTGCCTCTTTCTCTTTTTTTACTTTAAGTTCTGGGATACATGATAGATGTATAGAACATGCAAGTTTGTTACATAGGTAAACATGTGCCATGGTGGTTTGCTGCACCTATTGAACCCTCACCTTGGTATTCACAATTTGTGCTGATGCTCTTCCTCCCCTAGCCGCCACCAACAGCCCCTGGTGTGTGTTGCTCCCCTCCCTGTGTCCATGTGTTCTCATTGTTCAGCTCCCACTTATGAGTGAGAACCTGTGGTATTTGTTTTTCTGTTCCTGTGTTAGTTTGCTGAGGATGATGGCTTCCAGCTTCATCCATGTCCCTTCAAAGGACATGATCTCATTCTTTCTTATGACTGCATAGTATTCCGTAGTGTATATGTATCACATTTTCTTTATCCAATCTATCATTGATGGGCATTTGGGTTGGTTCCATGGCTTGCCTCTTGCTGAAGTTCAAGGAGCTTTCTCTCAGAAGACCTGTAGGGAAAGCAGTATTGTAATTGCTATTTCTGTTACAATTATATTACCAGAAAAGAATACTATTTTATTTTAATTTATATAGTCTTTCCATAAATACCCTCATGAATTGGTAGGGGAAGGCACAGTCCTTGTTTATCTACAAAGGTGAAGTTACTTGAAATCAGTTATCAAGATAAATAGCAAGTGAAAATATCAATAGAGTGCAGAATTGAATTCCTACATTTTAAAGAAATGTGCTACATGATAGGGTATTCAACTGAGTGATGTGAGATTAGCCTTATTTTGTTCAAAAGTATTAATTGAGCATATACTCTGTGCAAGGTATGCTATTAGAGTTGTGCAGAGGAACTTCAAAGCCTTTAATGAGAACATAACTATATTTACACACATAAACAACACACACACATACACACATATATTGCCAAGTAGAAGGAAATAAATTTCATAAGTATTTTGAGTTCAGAGAATGTGATAATCGTTTTTTGCTGAAAATATCAAAATAGATGCATCCTATGAAACGCGGCATTTAATCTCAGCCTTAATGGGAAAGAGTGATGATAGAACAAAATTAGTGTTGTATGAAATGTGCAGTTAAAGTAGAGATTGTGGTGAGGGATAAACAGAAGGTAGGAGACACATCTAAGAAATCTGAGTAGTGTTTAGAGTGCATGCATAAATAAGAAAAATAAGCTATAAAGAACAGCTTGATCTGAAGCAATGACAGTTTTGAATTACCGGGTAAGGATTTTGGATATTCTTCAGTATGCAGTGGGATAGTTTGAACAAAGAAGAAATGTAAATGGAGATTTCTTAATTAGAGATATTTTTTTTAAAATTGTTTCGAGGCAGAAAAAGAATTAGACTAATTAGAAGATGTTAAACTAGTACTTCTAATAAATATCCGTGGCTTGTAGTGACATGCTCAATAAAGTTATCAAAAATTAAAAGCTTGTTAAAATGCAATTAAATGCCAACCATTTCAGATATATAACCACTTAATCAAGGCTAACAATAAAAGAAATTATATTTTGGTGAAAAATGGAAAACGAGTTAGAATGCTTATTAAGTTAAAATCTCAAGGAGATCAATATCAGATTTAAAAACATCATCATTACAGTCAGTAAGAAGTAAAGAAAATAAAAAGAACATACCATTCAATTTAGGAAAATTTCCATGATTTACACATATAACTTTCATGTAAATTGCAATCGCCAAAATCTAGTCATGTGGATGCATTTAACTTCATGTGATAGAATATTGAAACATTTCTTTATTCAAAATAGAATAAAGAAATATATTGAAATTGTTCAATATAGATAAGATATTTTAATATATTATTGAATAATTTCAATATATATTGAATATAATCAATATATGTTGAATTATGTATTCAATATATAATTGAAATATAGTCAATTATATTTAAAATGTAATCTTTATCTTTGTTATCCATGTTCCTGGCTAAAATTTGAGGAATATAATACTACCGAAGGAGGAAACAATGGCTGCTATGGAATATTTCTGATCTAGTTTTGTGCATATGGCCAGTGAAATATGTAAAGAAATAGTGTATAAAACTCCTGGGAAAACATTATTTATTTATTTATTTTTACTGGTGGCCAGAATATAAACAGAATGACTGAAGCTGGTGAAAATAAATTTGTCTATAAGTGGAATTTAGGAGGAGAAGCTATTGTGATAACTTCTAAGAGATACAGGATAACATCATGAGTCACAAAGAGTCAGGCTATGATTTTTACCTTCAGGCTTCCTCATGAGAGAGAAATTAACTGCTGTCTTTTCTAAGGCTGCTATTACTTTATGTTTTCTGTCAAAGGCAAACCTGATCCTAAATAACACAGAAGAAAATCAGTTGTCTCTCTACCAACAACTCCATTTAAATTGCTACCACAGTAAGATAAAATTGTTCTGAAAGTTTTCAAGGATAAAATTAACTGGTGAATTTACAGGTAAACAGGTATCATTTCATAGACTGTTTACTGAATGTCTACTATGTATCAGACACTGTACTAGGCACCGCAAATACAGTGTCAGGTAAACCAAAAGTGCCCCCACCTTTATGCAATTTTCTGTGTAAAGGGTAAATACTTTAATAAGATAATTTCACCTCAAAAATATTAATCTATAATTTGAGAAAATTCTATGATGAAAAAGAAAAGAATGAACTTCCAGGCAGTTGGACATATCTTGTGGGTATCTTGTGATATCTTTCATCATTTCTTACTCTTGATTTTCAGTCACAGACTGGATGACAGCTTGGGAATGTGGTAGAAAAAATTTCAGTGTGCAGAATGGAATCTTTGATATTGAAGGTCTTGCCCACATCCTATGGTTTGATAATATTACAGAAATTATTCTATAAATCTTAAAGTTGTTAAGGAGTAAATTCTAAATGATCTGTTTCAAATGTTTTCATATGTGTCTCATCATGTTTTGTATTTTAGTAGATAATAGATCTCATGCTATTAAAAGGAGTATATTAAATTCCAAATTTACACCTCTGCCCTCTCAGTGGTTAGGATGCCTTTTATATTCCTCCATGATACTTAATGCAGGTGTTAGATACATTAGCTGCTTAAGAAATACATGTTGTTGAGTAAGTTATCTTGTCTCAAGCTGATGCTCAATTAATTCCCTAGGAAGTCAGAAAATTCCAAAAAGACATTAGTTCCAGGTTCATAGTGTAAGTAATTCAAGGAACTCAAAGAAAGCAGCATAACCACTGATAATGTAATTGCCTTATTAATCCTGTAAGCCTTTTTGTTCTATTGAAAATAGCAGTGTCTCACAAACAGCTATTGTTAATGGCTTTTTTTAAAGCCTTCCTTTGCAAGATTAAGATAAAGATGTATGCTGATACGTTCTCATTAATTCTGAAGGTGCTCTGTTTGCTTTCTTTAGGCACTCTAGTTACTCCCCATTACAAAGCTATATGAAATTCAACTTGGCAAATTCAGAGCTGGCAATCAAATGTAGCTTAAAAGTGATCTCTGGTTTTACTTCTTAGAAGCAGTTTTCATCTTGAAATGCCTTCCTGTGGCATTTTATATTATTCCCAAGTGGCATTAGTGTCATTTCACTAACAACTCAAAATAATGCAACAACATAACTTAATTAACTTAAAAAAGAATTGCTAATGCTTAAAAAATGGCACAATTATATTAAAGCTTGAGGGTACCTAACAGCATAGGTATTTCTGAAAGCAAACATATAATCTACCCTTCCCAGCCTCTGTTAACCACCATTCTACTCTCTACCTCCATGAGATCCACTTTTTTAGCTCCCATATATGAGTGAGAACATATGTAATATTTGTTTTTCCGTGCCTAGCTTATTCCATTCAACATAATAACCTGCAGTTCTTTCCTTGTTACTGGAAATGACAGGATTTCATTTTTTAATGGCTATTTCAAAATAGCTAGAGGAGAGAAATTGTGTTAAGAATGTTCCTGACACAAAGAAAAGGCAAATGTTTGAGGTAAGGGTTGTCCCAATTAATCTGATTTGATCATTATCATGTATCAAAAATCATATATACCTCAAAAATATATACAACTATTATATAGCCATAAAAACATATAATCTAAAATTAAAATATAGTAAGTTTTTAAGAGTCGTTAAGGTATTATTTTTAACTACAGCTCCTAAAAGAGGAATGTGTTGGTGAACACTATAGAAGCCATATTAATAGACAGAAACTCAAGATGAGGGATTTTTCAGTAGAGGGTATAGATGACTGATACTTTGCAGTGTTTTCTAGGGAATTCTACCTACTTGGAGTACAGGTTTGAGAAACTCACATACACATAAATGTTTTGTGATTACATCACATTGTAATCACAAGTGCTGGGTGATAAGAGTATAAAATATTTTTCTAATATAAACATTAGTTTTCTCTATTTGCTTTTGCAGAACATTTCATGTGACTCATTTTGAATGACAGACAAAATGAAGCAAGTCTTACCTCATTTTAGCAATTCGGGGCCTGGATTTATGGGTTTGAGTAACTTAATTAGTTCCATTACACTGAGTATTACATGTACAGCTAGCATGTTATCACAGAAAGATCCCTGTAATGAACTAGCCCCGAGGTCAAAACTTTTATCATCATTTACTAGTTACATGATCTGGAGCTGTACACTTAAACTTTATGAATTTTAATTATATCACTGGCAATAAAAACAAAGGCAAAATAGTGATACTATTTACCTAATAGAATTTATGTGCCTTTTAAATGAGTCTATGCATGTCATGAATAGTTTTCATAAATTACAAAATAAATTATTATCATTGTAACTGTTATTTGCTTTACATTTAAGTTTATAAATCTTTAGTTAAACATATATTTTAAAAATAATATGGACTTTTCTCTCTCGTATACTTGATCAAAAATTTAACTTTCAGAAGACAGAAAGAATCCCATGATTGTGATGAAAACTGTCAGAAAGTATACGTACTGACATATATACAAAATACTTATGTAGTTTCAATGATTATATATAAATCAGAGTGGAAACCTCCAGCTCTTGGCAGGATACACTATACCAAAATTCTTAGTATTTCATGCCCAAGTTTGACAAGTAATATAAAAACTTCTATCAATATTTCTGGCTTCTGACTATATAAAAGAATTTATATGTAAATCAATACGTGTGTGGATTAGGAGTGAGATTACGTGGTGATGATGTCAATACAGTTGAAAAGGACTTCACATTTGATTCTTAAAAAATATATTAAAAGGTTATAGAATTATAATGCCATAAGTTTATAAATCCATTCTAAATTAATTATCACAAGCTTTTTAATACTCAAAAGTTATGACTTGTCTTTGAGTAAAATATACAGTTAGATATATACTGAATCAGACATTAACATGTTATAAGATAAAACATGTACTTAAGAAGCTTTTGAGTATAAAAAATTAAGTTGATATAGAGGTGATCTTGGCCAGAACATAATGTAACATATGAAAATATGAAGCACACAATTTTTAAAATAGGCTTTATATTTTAGAACAGTTTTAGGTTAGTAGAACAGAAGGAACAGAGACGTCCCATACACTCTCTTCCCTCAGTTATGAACACCTCACCCCCAAGAGTGGTTCATTTGTCATAATTGATGATTCCACATTGACACGTCATTATCATCAGAGTCCATAGTTTAGGGTTTCCTCTTGGTGTTGTATATTCCATGGATTTGGACAAATGCATTATGTATTCACCATTATGCTATCATGCAGAATAGGTCCACTACCCCACAAATCCCAGGGTGAAGCAAAAATTTTTAAAATAATTTTTCAAGTTTAATTTAGAGAGAAAAAATGAGGAGGCACTGGTCAACAGAGAGTAAAGGCTGAAAGAAGAAGAACAGCTGATTCAGAGATATTATAAAGAAAAAATATAATGGTTTTGAGCCATTTGGTGGAAAAATGATCTTAGCCTTTATAAACCAAAAGCAATTCTGAAAATTGAGAGGCTTAAAAGGAATATTTTATAAAATGACTGTAGCTGCTCATAGTGACATTATTCTGATAATGGAATCAATTGCAGATTCTCACAAATGACTCTTACCAAGAATGCATTTATAGGAAGAACATATTCATAGTTTTACTTAAAAAACACTGCTTTAAGACATCTATTTAACTTGCTTGGGTGGTAGTGAGTAGAGAAGATTCTTAGAAATAAAACATCTACTTCTGGAGAAAGATCATGATTGTAACAAAATTTCACCCCTTGCCAAATGCCTACTGATTATTTCAGGATTTCAAGGTCCAGATCAAATGTTACTTTCTTGTTACATTTTCTTTTCAGGATAAAATAATTTATTATTTTCTGATTTTTAATACAACTTTGCCTATTAAATAATTTATCTAGTAGATATTTATCAACAGGTATGCAGCACACATTTTATTGTGATAGAGATGCAGAAAAAATTTTAAATCTGCCTTTAAAAAAATAAATTCTAAGGGTGAAAAAATAGTATGGATAGGAAAAAAAAAAAAAAGTGAATAGGGGCCTAACTACCAAGTGTACCTTTTAGGATGGTGTAATGAGGTCTACAAGAAAGGGTTGCAAAGACATTTTCAGAGGAAAATTTGTTTCTGAAACAAGCCTTGAAGAAAGAGAAGGAGTTAATTAGGCAAATTAAAAAAAAAAAAACCTGTGTGCATTTATCATATTACGTGAAAAATATTTCTTCATGCATCTACCCCATATTTCCTCAATCTGAGAGCAAAGATAGGTATCACAATTTACTTCTTTATTCTGCTAGTGCTTAGAAAGAGTACTTGGGTTTTAGGTGTCACTCAACAAATTAATAATATGTAACATACAGACATGGAAAAGATAAAATAGTGACTCTGAGGTAAGTGCTGTTTTCCACTACAGGAACATCAAGAACAGAGATGAAGGACTTTATTTTTATTTTTTATTTTTGAGATGGAGTCTTGCTCTGTTGCCCAGGCTGGAGTCCAGTGTTGCGATCTCAGCCCACTGCAAGCTCCACCTCCCGGGTTCACACCATTCTCCTGCCTCAGCCTCCCGAGTAGCTGGGACTACAGGCGCCTGCCACCACGCTCGGCCAATTTTATTTATTTTTTATTTTTTTTAGTAGAGACGGGGTTTCACCGCATTAGCCAGGATGGTCTCGAGCTGCTGACCTCGTGATCCACCCGCCTCGGCCTCCCAAAGTGCTGGGATTACAGGCGTGAGCCACTGCCGTGCCTAGCCGAGATGGAGGACTTAAAAAAAAAAAAAAAAAAAAAAAAAAAAAAAAAAAAAAAACGCTTGGAATTAGGATTTTGGTAAGGAAGCAATGGTGGCAGAACAGTTCTTGAAATGTTTTATATTTTTCCCACAAAATTAAACAGAACAGCTAAAAGAGAAAAAAAACACACACACACAGAGGACAATGAAACTAAAAAGTCATGGAAAATGAATTTAATAGTTAGGTGGAAAATATTCTCATGTAACTCAACATCTGAGTGGAAAGGGATGAACTATCAACTACAAAACCTACATAGAATCAGCATTTGTTCATGAGGAAGTAGGGGGAAGTAATGGAATATCAAATGGACCTAAAATCACCAGAATAACTATTAGCTGTTCACTCGAAATCAGAAGGAGCTGGTTTGAGAACAGTGAGTACAAAGGTAAAGGGTTAACATACCCTAGTGGGTAAGTGCAAAGAACTATGATAAGGTTTAAAAGAGATAAAATATTAATAATTTGAGCTCATGAGCCCTCAAAACTAACCAGCTACATTTCACTTTTAGGACAGTCCATTCTGGGAGAAAAAAATAAAAATAAAAATAGACTCTGAGGGGAAAAGGACAGGGACAATGAAGATAAAGAAAAAAAGAAGGTCCAGATAAAATGTGGGAGGGAACAGCGCCACAGTCTGAAAAACTAAGGCATGTATATTTAAAACTTGACAGATGAAAAACCTGTAGAGTTTTTATATTCTCTATTAGGAATTAGAGTTTAGTTCCTAACGAACTTAGGAAACAATCTCATCATGTCTCCCATCTAAAATTTCAGGAAAATACTTTTGCATACAAATGAGAAATGGAAATAGATAAACCCAAATTTTATACAATGTTCATATATTTAAAAAGGGCAAAAGTCTAAATTAGAACATAAGAACAAATACACATACAATTTATGCATGAAGCGAAAACAAGAAAATTTTAAGATGTAAAAAAAATGACAAAAAAGAATTAGATAAAAATATAGAACAGAAGCAGAGTAGATCCGACTAACATATAGTAGAAATATCTGAGCAAAAAAGAAATTGCAAGTAATCATAACTATAACTTTAGAAAGCATATTAAAATAACATTAAATAAAATTTGAAATTCTATGTTGAATGAAGAAATGCACCACATTCCTGAAAAAGATCTGTTCATTCTTGGAAAAACTTACCTATAATGCCCAACAAGAAACTGTTACAGGTGGTTAGACAGGCATGAGAGGGGGCAAGAGAGGGCTCTCTCTCACCCACTAGGAATGTCAGGCAATGGCTTGGCAATGATCAGATTTTCTCTATATAAATGATAAATCGGCACCCAGTGCCAGGGAGAGGCCATTTTTGATGGTCCACACCTGTTGCACTAAAATGTTAATGGACCACAGAGGCCAGGCAGAAGCAATTTCCTGGGCATGCACATTATCGTGCCATTGCACTCCAACCTGGGCGACAGAGAAAGACTCCATCTCACACACACACACACACACACACACACACACACACACACACAAAGAGACAAAATGGTGAAGTCTGACTTTCCGGGGGGGGCACATCACTAGGAAAGGGAAGAAACCCTCAGATGGGCATGGATACAAATTCCTGAACATACTGTGCATGCTCACCTCCCAAGCATAAGGAGGGCACTCATGCAGGGAGCCCGCCCTAAGGAAAGAATCATGGGAAAGGGGCCAGCCTCTAAGTCCTAGGATCAAAGTTCAACACTGCACCTGTTCTTCAAGTTGCCCGTTTGGGTCTTCCAAGCGTACATTCCTTTCTTTCCTGTTGTAACCCCTGTTTAAATAAACTTCCACTTCTGCTCTGAAACTTGCCTCAGTCTCTTTTTCTGTCTTATGCCCCTCAGTCAAATTCTTTCTTCTGAGGTGGCAAGAACTGAGGTTGCTGCAGACCCATATGGACTCACTGCCAATAGCTCAGATACCGTCCATCGGTAACATATTTGGTGCCAGGAGACTCAGATATTTGCCAACCCAAGCAAAACATCCTAATAAATTATGGATGTTACAGGAAAAGAAAAAAAAACAACTGTCATGCAGACAGGTGAATGAAAGGGCTAGTAGAGATAAGAGAATCCAATTGTCATTAGCTTTCAAAAGCTGAATAAGAATAACATTATGAAAATTTTTTATAATACAAAAGAACAATTGGTCAAGATTTTTATTTCCTCCTAACCTGCTTTTCAAGCATAAACACTACAGATACCCTATCATCAAAATGAAAATTTTCCAGGAATATATTTCCCAGAATTCTTCTAGAGAATGAGTATTTTATAATTAAAATTATTGGAGAAATATTGAGATATAGTAGTTATCTTTTAAATATATATTTAAATGTAGAGTAGAATAAATTAGGAATAAAAAGGAGAGTGGAAATTATATAATATCTATTATCTTCTCAAATGTTGATACAGTTAAAAAAACAGAAAAAGTATATCCAAAATATTTTTTAAAATATTTTCTTCAATCAAAAGGTTGAATGCTGTATTGACATTCTGAGAATGTTCTATGTGTAATGTAGAATGATGCAAAAAAAAAAAAGTCATACTTTAATTTCACCTTCCTTTTTGTCCTTGAGAACCATGATTCTTTGTGAGGAAAAAAAAGGAATAATAAATATGAGCTGAAGAATTTTGTAAATATTAAGTAGACTATAATTTAAACTGAGAGTATCAATTTAAGCTCAATGTATCAAACTCAAAAAATCATGTATTTCATTTTAAAGACAAAAAAGCTCTTCTAGCTCTGACTACATCAAAGGCCTAGAAACAATGACAAATACAGTAACAGTGATTGTCTGTAGCAGCCAGATTGAAATACCATTTACTTCTAAAACAAAACAAGCTTTCTTGGAGAAAATGCTGACTTCAAGTCTGGAACAAGAAAAAGGAACAGGATGAGCTCAGAAAATCTTGTTTTATAATGTATGGCTGTATGGGTAATTTTTTTTTCTCATTAAGCAGTTGTTTTCTAAAGGTGTAATATTTTTGTTTTATTTTTAAATTACTATACATCGAAATGTTTTCGTTTGTCTTATTTTTTCGTGGACAGTTCCAACAGTCCACAATTTTGGATCCATGTAACCACTTCCACAATCAGGATACAGTATGCATCCATAATTGCTTCCAAATTGCTCATTTTATTTCCCTATAATAACATCTATCCACCCATATTGTTGGCAACCACTGACCTGCTCTCTATCACAGCAGGTTTGTCTTTGAAGAATGTCATATACAGTAAATGTATTTATATAGTATATAACTCATTAAGACTGGCTTCTATCACCAAACGTAACATCTTTAAAATTTCTCCAAGTTATTGCACTTATCTATAGTTTGTTCTTTTTTATTGTTGAGTGTTATCACATTGAATAGATTATAACATATTGTTTATCCACTCACTTACTGAAGAACTTTAAGTCATTTTCAGTTTTGGTATATTAATGAGAAAATTGCTATCAACATTCATAAACAGGTTTTTGTATGCAGATAAGTCTTACTTCTCTAGAATAAATACCCAGGAGTGGAATTGTTGGTTTATTAAAAATTGGTAAATAGTTGCTCTTTATGGCAGGCAAAATTACAAGATGGTCTCCTACAACATTTCAATCCACTTCTATACACATTCTCTATAATTCCCTCTCTTTAGGTATATACAGGGCTGGTGAATAGTATTTGATGTCACTTACATGATTATGTTATCTTACATGACGGCAGAAACTTTGCCTTTGTAATTAAAATGCCTACTAAGTTGACTTTGCATTAAAAAAATGGAGATTCTTTTGTGTAGACCTAACAATCAGGTGAGATGTAATCATGGTCAGAGAGTGTGTACAGGGAGAGAGAGAAGTTCTTCTCTTGGGCTTGAAGGAGCAAACTGCCTTGTTCTGGCATGGTTACACGTTGGGAAATTGCAGGTGGCCACGAAGAGTTCAGGATCTCAGTTCTCTAACTACAGAACCTGCATCTGTCCATAATCAAACCTAATATTATCAATCCAGAATTCTAGATCCAGGAAAAATATATCTTTCAGAAATGAAAGTAAAATAGACAAGCCCAAATAAAGAAAAATTAAGAATTTTTACCTGTCAGATCTGCTTAAAAAGAATTGCTAATAAAAGGCCTTCAGAAAAAGGTAAATCATACCAGAAGATAATTTTAAAGGTCATAAATTAATAAAGAGTAACAGAAATAACAATTATCTGGATAAACATAATTGCCCATTTTATGCTTGGATTGTTTAAAATATGATTGAGGGATGATGGTCTAAACATAGAACCCTGTCAGATGGGGGTTTCAGTGTATGCACATTTGATAGATAAGGTAACTATAGCATAGAGGAGAAAGAGTAATGGGATCTTTATGGTAAGAAGTTTTTGTAATATAACTGAAGACATTAAATGGCATTTTTAATATATAAAACAACCACTAGAAATGTATGTACATACAATGACATATAGTCAAAAATCACAGTAGATAAATTAAAATGGAATCCTAAAAATGTTCAAATAGCCCAAGGAACATATGGTATAGAAAGGGAGTGACAAAAAGGAGAGGGAAAAACAGAAAACAAATAATGACCAAAGTTCAAATATATAAATAATAGCATTAAATGTAAATAACTAAATAAACAAACCGTAAGAGAGATTTTCATATGGGATTAATGTTATCTTAACTATATTATTTCTACAAAATACAAATTGCCAGTATCAGAAATTTAAAAAGGTATCTCACTACAGCCTTGATAGGCATTTGAATAATAAGGGGACACATATTTTAAAAGCTTTGATAAAATGAATTAACTACTATAAAAGGGCAAGCTAAAAGAAAACCTACCTAAGGTGAAATAGTCTGAGTACTTCTCTAATTATTAAATAAATCTAATTTGTAATAAATCTTTTTCATAAAAGAAATCTCCGTGTTCAGAAGCTTTCATTGTCAACCTAGCAAATATTTAAAGAAATAACAAAAACAAATCATCATCTTTTCCCTAAAATGGAAGAGAAGTATGTTACTTTTCCATTGCTCTGTGAGAATCATCAAAAAATTATTGGCTTAAAACAACAGCTGTTTATTATCTTACAGCTTCTGTGGGTCAGAAGCCCAAGTACTGCTCAACAAGTTCATTGCTCAGAGTCTCATAAGGCTGAAATCAAGGTGTCACCTGGGACTGCTATATCACCTGAGGATCAGAGTTGTTTCCAAAAAGAGCTTCTGTTAATGAATCATGTGGGTGCTTCCCACAAAAGGGCTTCTGAAATGTGTTGGAAGAGAAAGGAGAGGGAGTCTAAGAGGTCTAGGCAGGAGTGAGAGAACTCAGAGGTGGAGGTGTTTATAGGGAGGAGGGTAGCCAGGTTGACAGCTTTACATTTCTGGAAGGTGATTAGAGGCTTGCCTATGAATAAGGCATGCACCTGCTATAAGTGGGATGGTGGGAGAGACAGAGGAGATTGAAGGCTCATGAGGTCCTATAGGTTATGGGAAGATGCAATAGTAATGTGTTGGTAGCGAGTGAGTTTTTGTGCCTCTGAGGCCAACAATGTGGCTGCACCTAAGATTTTTAGGCAGGGTGGCCAGCCTTGAATGACAGAGTCCAGTTGTTTTGAGAGGTATGCAACAGCTTGTGGGGCATTGCTGAATGTTTGGCAGAGGAGTCCAAGAGAGGGGCCTTGGTTAGAATGTACATACAGAGTAAAGGGCTTAGTGGGGTTGGGCAGTTGCAGCACTGGGACCATTTAAAGGACATTTGTTAGTTTTTTAAGGTAGGAGTTGATGGAGCAAGCTGGGTCCAGGGGTTCTAGAATGAACCCATGTTGAGGCCATGTAGAGCAGCTTAGCCACCAAACTGAAGTTGGGAATCCATACTCAGAAGTACCCCATGAGGTCCAAGAAGGAGAGGAGAGGAGATCCTTTTTGTGTGGGGAAGGTGCATGCCCCGAATTAGCTCCTTTCATTGGGTTGGGATGGCCTCAGAATTAGGGGTTAGAACAAGCCCAAGGTAAGTGACATGGGTTTGGGCTGAGCCTTGTGGGTGAGACTCAATATCTTCAACTGTGGTGGAAGTTTACAAGCTGAGTGGTGTGTTGGATGGAAAGGTTAAGGGAGAGGCTACAGAGAAGGAGGTCATCGATGTACTGGAAGAGGTTGCTAGGAGCAAGAGGAAGTTCAGCTAGGTCCTTGGTGAGGGCCTGTCCAAATAGGTGGGGGCTATCCCAGAACCCTTGTTGGAGTATGGTCCATGTTAGTTGGATGGATGTGCGAGTATTAGGATTTGACCAAGTGAAAGCAAAAAGTCTTTGGGAAGCTGGATTCAAGGAAATAGTTAAAAAAGCATCCTTTAGATTCATTACAGAAAAGTATGTGGTAGATGGGGAAATATGGAAGAGCAGAGTATCTGAGTTGGGGACCACTGGATGTATTTGCACCACCTGGTTAACAACTCAGAGATTCTGGACCAAGCAGTAGGACCCAACTGTCTTTTTGACAGCCAGGATAGGTTGTGGGAAGAGTTGATAGGCTTGAGAATGTGAGCTTGTAAAAGTTTACAGATAAGAGGTTTGAGGCTGGTTAAGGGAATATTGAGACTGATGAAGGAAAATGGAGGGATTTTGGGGGGTTACTCTGACTGGGATGTGATATGTGGCTATTGTGGGTTTAGAAATGTTTTAAACTTCAGGACTAACAGAAGGTAATAGGACAGATAATGAGGATGAGGGGAAGGAGAGGGAAGCATCTGGGCGGCAGAGTAAAATAAAAGGGGTAGAACTGCAGAAGGCAAATTTTATGCAGACCTGGAACTAACTTAGTATGTCCCACCCCAAGATAGGGGTAGGACACTGAGGGATAACCTGGAAGGAGTGGGTGAAGGCAGTGTTGAATAGGTTGCATAATTGAGGACCAGTTTCTTTATGCCTAGAGGGGATTCCATCGACTCCCACAATAGAGGTAGAACTAAGGAGGGGTCCAGAGTATTCTGGTAAAACTGAGTAAGTAGTTTCACATTTAATAGGATAGAGCTGGGCTTACCAGAGACTGACAGAACTACCCCGCGTTCCGAGGTGGTGATGATGGTGGGCAGTGGATCCCGAGCCCTATTAGTCTTCAGTTAGAGATGGCGACGTTGGACAGAGGATTTCACTGAGCACAGTCCAAATTCCAGTGTTTCTTGATACCCCAGGTGGGGCAATGTTTTGAGGGTGGCCTGGGATTAGAGCAGGCTTTTGTCCAGTGACCTTGTTGGCCACACTTATAGCAGGCTCCTGACGGTCACTGTTGCAAAGTTGAGGACTTCCGTATGCATTGGGAACCCTGTTGAATGGCAGCTGCCAGTATCCGGTATTCAGCCTGGTTTTCTTAAGCCTTTGGGTAATCTATTTTTTTTCTTTTCTTTCTTTTTTTTTTTTTTTTGAAACGGAGTTTCACTATTTGGCCCAGGCTGGAGTGAAGTGGCGCCATCTTGGCTCACTACAACCTCTGCCTCCTGGGTTCAAGCAGTACCCTGCCTCAGTCTCCCAAGTAGCTGGTATTACAGGTGTGTGCCACCACACCTGACTAATTTTTTTTTCTGTATTTTTAGTAGAGATAGGGTTTCGTCATGTTGGCCAGGCTGATCTCAAACTCCTGACCTCAGGTGATCCACCCACCTCAGCCTCCCAAAGTGCTAGGATTACAGGTGTGAGCCACCATGCCAGGCCTTATTTCTCTATTTTTTAAAGACCTTAAAGGCCACTTTAATTAAGTTTCTTTGGGAGTTTTGAGGGCCATCCTCCAGTTTTTTAAGTTTCTTTTGATTGTCAGGAGCTCACTGGGAAATGAGGTATAAATGCAAGTAGATTCTGCCCTTATTGGTATTAGAGTGTAAGGTGATATATTTAGTTATGGCCTCTCAAACATGGGAGAGAAAAAGAGCAGGGGTGGCTTTATCCATGCCAGGTAGAAGGCATGCTATCATATGGCCTTGTTTCTGTTTGTCTGCAGAAGTTGCCTGATAATCCCAACGGGGTCAGTTTGGGGGACAACCAGGGTCTCTATTGGGTTATGGGCAGCATCTTGTTGGTGGAGTGTGTCTGCATGGGCCTGGGCAGCTGTCCAGATATATTCCCTGTCCTCCAGGGTGTGTGGAGGAGAGGATGACATATATATCATGCCAGGTAAGACTGAGTGACACCGGCCAGGTGAGGTGGCTCATGCCTGTAATCTCAGCACTTTGGGAGGCCGAGGCAGGCAGATGATTTGAGGTCAGGAGTTCAAGACCAGCTTGACCTACATAGTGAAACCCCATTTCTACTAAAAGACAAAAATTATCGGGGTGGTTGCGGACGCCTGTGATCCCAGCTACTCAGGTGACTGGAATCACTTGAACCCAGGAGGCAAAGGTTGCAGTAAGCTGAGATCGTGTCACTGCATTCCAGCCTGGATGACAGAGCAAGATTCCCTCTCAAATAAAAAAAAAAAAAAGGTTGAGGAAGTGAGGAAGAGGAAGGAGGTGGGATCCATGGAAAGGAGCCACGAAAGGTCAGCTAGGGAGAAAGGAACATTTACTGGAATTATGCCTTCGGCCCCCTGTGACCTCTCACAAGGGGAGGACATTGGAGGGTTTTTGGGGGTGTGCCTGGTTTTCGGTGGAAGAGGATTGAGCGTGAGACCTGGTATGCAGTGAAAAAGGAAGGGGGGCCAGAGTGCGACATCCAGTGGGTGATGGAGCCAGAGATGGATTAGGAGGAGTGCATGGTGTTGGAGGGGGAACCGCGGAAGGGGTTTTGTTGGCTGGGATGAAATTAGATGAGGAAGATTTGTCCAGAGGAGGAGGCATTTTTGTGTGTTCTGTATTGAGGAGAAGGATTTGAAAAAGTAAACAGGATTGTCGGGGGGGGGGGGGAGAGGGGGGAGAGAGAGAGAGAGAGAGAGAGAGAAGAGAGAGAGAGAGAGAGAGAGAGAGGAGAGGGGACTGCGAATGGAGATAAGCAAGGCACCTCGGATCATTTACCATTGCATTGAAGGAAGTTTTCTAGATTACATTGAATTTGGAAGTTGAATGTTCTGTTTCTTGGCTATTGATTATTATTGTTCAGTTTACACTGGGGCTAGGCCACATTACAGAGGAAAGTAAGGCATTCAGTTTAAGTGGAGTCTGCCAAGCCCTGGGCTTGGAGGTTGTGGTTGAGACATGTGAGAGTGACGTCTTGAGGAGGCTTTGAGGAGCCTTGCCCCATACTTGTGGCCAGGAGGGTGAAAAATATAGAGGAGGGGAGTGAGTACCCTGGAGGTGAGTAAATACTCCAGAGGGGAGTGAGTACCCCAATTCCTCCCCAGAGAAGGGACAGAGGAGAGCCAGGTGTTCCCTCAGCTCTTCACTGTGCCCTGGAGGTTGGAGTGGCTGAAGTGGCGAGTGTTCTGAGGGCATCCCTTTAGAAGGCAGAACATGGTCACCTGGTGACCATGGAGACCTCTCACCCAGCTCTGGGCTTTTCTGGCGAACTGGCAGAAATATGAGAAAATATGGAAAGGAGGAAAAGGCAGTCTCACCTAGTAATTGGAGACCAGTGTTGGATGTGATGTCCAGCAATGGGATTGATCCTTGCCAGAGCTGCCCAAAAAGGGGAAGGAAGGAAAAAGAGGATGGAGAGTTTGATCAGGATCTGGAGGTTGCCTAGGGCCAGAGAAGAAGAGTGAATACAGGATATGGGGCTGGGAACAGAAAGTCCACTCAGGATCTGAAAGCAGTTCTGGGTCTAGTTTTTGCTGCTTGTTGCTTTCCAGGTTGCAAGAGACTTACCTGTTTAGAACCCAATTCCTGTCTTAAGTTTCAGCACCAAAATGTTAGGTTTAGAAGGGAAAATGAGGGTTAAAGAAAAACAGAGCGAGAGAGAGTAGTGTCTCTACAGCAAATGCAGGTATGTTGCAAAAACCTGCAGAGGTAGGGTACCAGCTTAATGCCAGAGCCCACCACTTACAGGCTGGGTTACTTATAGGTGTGGGCGGGAGGGGTCTGAGCAGTATGGCTGGCTTGCTGCCTGGCAGATATTTATAAGATGTTCATATGGTCAGGCAGTTTGGCCCTTTTTTTCAGTGGGATGTGATAGGATATTCCTTGGCCCTTTGCCCAGCAGGATATCATAGGGATGTTCCTTTGGTTGGCCCTTTGCCTGGCAGGGTAGGATAAGAAAGTCAGGTGGTTGGGCAGGATATATCTCATGGCTCACACCCCCATGGAATCTTTCACCTTGACCAAGGTCTGCAAAATGGTGGTGGGAGGAGGGGCTTACAAAATGATGCAGTTTGGACTAACAGATAGTAATTTTCTTACAACAACAAAAACGCTTCGCCACTTCTAACCTTCATGGCCTCTGATGAGCAATCTGCACTGTACTCCTATAACAAGTCATTTTTAAAGTTTCTGGTTGCTGTTGAGATTTTTTTGTTTGTCTTTAGTTCTGATCAATTTTGAGCAATGTGTCCAGGCATAGAATTCTTTGGATCTAGCCGTTTACGTTTTGTTCAGCCTTTTGAATTTGTTGGCTTATGTCTTATGACAAACTTGGAAAATTTTCAGTTATTATTCTTTCAAATATTTTTATATGTCATTGTGTGTCAGTTCTAAAATTTTAATTTTTTTCTTTATTTTATACCTTTTCCTGATATTTTGTAATACTTGTTTCAAGAGGTTTTTTTTTTTTTTTTTTTTTTTTTTTTTTTTTTTTTTTTTTTAGACAGAGTCTCACTCTGGTCCAGCCTGGAGTGCAGTGGTGTGACGTTGGCTCACTCAAGCTCTACCTCCTGGGTTCACGCCATTCTCCTGCCTCAGCCTCCCAAGTAGCTGGGACTACAGGTGCCCACCGCCACGCCCAGCTAATTTTTTTGTATTTTAGTAGAGATGGGGTTTTACCATGTTGGCCAGGATGGTCTCGATTTCCTGACCTTGTGATCCACCTGCCTCGGCCTCCCAAAGTGCTGGGATTATAGGCATGAGCCACCATGCCCAGCCATTTCAAGAGTATTTTAAAACCCTTTTATAATACCTTCATTAAAATCCTTGTCAGATGATTTCAACATTCATGTCATCTCATCTTTGGTGTCTTTTGATTTCATTTTTCCTCTTGGTTGAGATTTTCATGCTTATATGGATGTTGAGTAACTTTAGTTTGCTTTGGGAATTTTGATTGTTGCATATTTAGACTCTGGGTCCTATCTATATCCCAGGGAGAATGTTGATACTTTTGTGTTAAACATCTGTGGGCTGTGGGTCCAATTTCAACCACATGTTCAAAGACCTTGCAGTGCTATTTGGATTTGTTACATATTTGAGCACCCCGTACAGCTCAGTCTGTAACCAGTCAGAATTCTACCCATTAGTTCAATGTTTAAAGTCTTAGGTAATTAGAAAAAGTTCATGTGTTACAATTTAGTAGTGAGCCCCAGAGTTGAAAAACATTTTCTCACACTCCTTCTTCTCACTATGTCTCTAATACATTTCAATTCCATAGGTTCTGTATTAGTCCATTCTTGCATGGCTATAAAGAAATACTTGAGATTGGGTAATTTATAAAGAGGTTTAGGCTGGGCGCGGTGGCTCAAGCCTGTAATCCCAGCACTTTGGGAGGCTGAGACGGGCGGATCATGAGGTCAGGAGATCGAGACCATCCTGGCTAACATGGTGAAACCCCCGTCTCTACTAAAAAAAAAAATACAAAAAACTAGCTGGGCGAGGTGGCGGGCGCCTGTAGTCCCAGCTACTCGGGAGGCTGAGGCAGGAGAATGGCGTGAACTCGGGAGGCAGCGCTTGCAGTGAGCTGAGATCCGGCCACTGCACTCCAGCCTGGGCGACATAGCCAGACTCCGTCTCAAAAAAAAAAAAAAAAAAAAAAAAAGAAGAAAGAGGTTTAATTGGCTAATGGTTCTGCAGGCTGTACAGGGAGCACGGCAGCCTCTGCTTCTGGGGAAGCCTCAGGAAGCTTCCAATCATGGCAGAAGGCAAAGGAGGACAAGGCATCTTATGTCACAGGAGCAGGAGCAAAAGACAGAAAAGGGAGAGGTGTGCTACACACTTTTAAACAACCAGATCTCCTGAGAACTCACTATCGTGAGAATAGTACCAAGAGGGACGGTGTTAAGCCATTCATGAGAAACCCTATTCTATGATCTAATCACCTCGCACCAGGCCCCACTTCCACCACTGGAAATTACAATTGAACATGAGATTTGGGTGGGGACTCAGATCCAAACCATAGCAAGTTCTTCTTTTGATCCTCTAGGCAAACACTCCTAAAGAATAAAAAAACAAAACAAAATAAACACAACAAGAGAAAAGCACAACAACGAGTTTTGGCCCTATCTTTTTGGAGTCTCAAGAAGAAACAAGAATGCTCTCTACTTTCACAGTTATCACCACCTAGCTAGAGCAATATAAAAAGGAATATTAATTGTATCTTTGAAATTTAAGTAAAAGACAAGATGTTATACTAGAAAGCTTATAATACTGGAATTCACAATCCCTTAAGTTCAAATCATGGCTCTAGTCATTTAGAAGTGTATTACTTCGTCTGGATACTTCATTCATCTAATCTTCAAGGATGTTATTTGCCAAGAAGTCAAAGTAATATATAAGAAGTAACCATAAAGTGTATTCATTTGGATCCAAACAACCTGCAATTTCAAACAGTATATGGTGGTCATGTCAATCTATCTTTTCTCTAATAAGGTCATAATTTCATGCCTCAAATAGTTTGGAATCAATCACAGACAGTTACATGAATTCTAATATTTCTCATATTTTTATTCATGGCAGTGATTATGTAGTTACTTTACTGATTCTTGCTCTTATTGTGACACAGAGGTAAGGGGGGAAACATTGAAATGAAAGTCTTCCTGAATCATTAGTACTATTTTTTTTTAAAGACAGAAATTATTAGAAATAAAAACACGTGTCTAAATAAAAACATATTTCCTCTCATTGGGACAGGTTGCTTTTGTGTGTGTAAGTAGGTACAAAGTATGCTCAAATGTAGAAGGAACATAAAACAATTAAAATAGTACAATTTTGCTATGATAATTGTGTATGAAGATGATGGATACTGATAAAAAAATAAAGATCACATTCACATAAAATAATTGCTATTATACAAATGTAAAACGACATGAGTTGGTCTATATAGCTCTTAATACTGATACAATTTATCTGTGGTTTTGTCATAAAGAGGACTATTCAAACAACAGTATTTTTTCAATAATTATGACCACATGATGATATTATATTATCCTCAGACTCCTCCCATTCTCAATCTACTACTACCAAGTTCCTCTCCCTGGTAGCAAAGTTCTATTTATTAAACGGTATTGCAAGCTGAGGATTTCCATTAACTCATTTCCTTTGATCCAGTGTTTCTGATTGCTCATTCTGGAAGTCAGATTTCCCTATAGATAAAAATACAAAATAATATAATTCCTCTGATCTTTGCTGTGACATTCAAGAGAAGAAAAATAATTCACAAATTCAATTATAAAATATATAACGTTAAATAAAAATAAATTTAGAAACTAATTTGCATCAAAAATATTAGATATACAATATTTATTATTTAAATTACCATTTATGCCTTTATAACAATAAGAGTTAAGCAAATCTTATTTAATGTTATATTTTATTCATATTCAGAATTGGGTACACTTTTACTATGTAAGTAAAAAGTACCACTTCTCATATTCATTCTCCAAGCCATTCTCAGGAGTGCATTATTTATGAATATAGATGTTCATCTGCATTGCTCCTTTCTAAAAGATTGTTATTGTGTCTAGATTAGACAATGTGTTCAAAACTCAAAGTAGAGTGTCTGGCACATCATAAGTCTCGGTAAATCTTGCTTCAGTTCTCTCCTGGTCCTGATAAATTAACAATCACACTATCAAAAAGTTCATTATCATTTTTGACATAATCTACTTATTGAAATAAAGCTGTTTTCATTCTTCCATTGTAACTAAAATACCTTAATATAGCAGATAATTTACATTTTAATTTTTCTTCCAATGCTAAAAGAGATTTGACTACAGTCACTTATGAAAAAAAAGCATAAAGCTTTTAGCATTATCATTAGATTATGAGAAAAAAAGTATTTTAAAAACTTAAAATAATTACACAATTTTAATGTTTGAAATTAGAACCCATTAATTTTTCTTTCATGGTTACCCTAAAAACACATGCATTTCCATGGCAATAATACTGGAGCTTTTGTAAAAGAGCATAACTATTGCCCAAAAAAATCAGTGTTCACTAAGATTTCCCTTTTCTGTTCTTAATTCTTTATTCCCAATGATATAATTCTAAGAAATGGTTGTTAAATATATATTAAGATATTTTGAAAGGAGTAGGAGAGTTTATGTGGTTTAAATTTTATCATTAGTTAGCAAACTATATTTATATACCTTTTACTTTGCAGCTGTTAAAATAATAGTGATGATAGTGTTTCAAATACATACATTTGAAATTATAATGTGTGTATATACATAAAATGTGTGTTTGTGTGTGGAGATACATATATGTGTGTTTGTGTGTATATGTGTGTATATATGTGTATATAAATATGCAATATATAAGAAGTAACTGTAAAGTTTATACATGTGGATCCAAACTACCTGCAATTTCAAACAGTATATGGTGGTCATGCCAATCTTTCTTTTCTCTAATAAGGTCATAATTTCATGCCTCAGATAGTTTGTAATCAACCACAGTTACATGAATTCTTATATATATATATATATATATATATATATATGAATATATAATATATATATAATTCTTTTGTGTGTGTGTGTATATACACACACACACACACACCTCTCACATGCAAAGAAAGAAAAAGAAAGGACACGAAGACATATTGGTAATGCAATATTAAATGAATAAAAGAAGTTGTGGAGTAAATTTCCTATTAAAAAACAGTAAGTAAAACCCTACATGTAATAAATATATTACAATAAGTTTATTTAAACACAGAGATGATTGTTCAAAGTTGTACAACTACCTGATAAAGTTTGGTACTTTGGGGGAGAATAATATGGAGGGGAAGAATGGAGAGATAATTCAACTTTTCTACATGCAATTTGTATTGTTTGAATAGTTAAATCCACAGTTTTCCATTGTGGTTGTACTAGTTTACATTCCCACCAGCAGTGTAAAATTTTCCCTTTTCACTGTATCCATGCCAACATCTATTATTTTTTGACTTTTAAATTATGGCTATTCTTGCAGGAGTAAGGTGATATTGTGTTGTTGGTTTGCTTTCCGTTTCCCTGATAATTAGTAATATTGAGCATTTTTTCATATGTTCACTGGCCATTTTTATATCTTTTATGAGAATTGTCTGTTCATCTCCTTGGCCCACTTTTTGATGGAATTTTTTTTCTTCCTGATTTGTTGAATAGGTTGTCCTTCCCCCACCTTATGTTTTGTTTTCTTTGTCAAAGATCAGTTGGCCGTAAGTATTTGGGCTTATTTCTGCGTTCTCTATTCTATTCCATTGGTCTGTGTGCCTATTTTTATGCCAGTACCATGCTGTTTTGGTGACTATAGCCTTGTAGTATAGTTTGAAGTCAGGTAATATGATGCCTCCCAATTTATTCCTTTTGCTTAGACTTGCATTGGCATGCAAACTCTTTTTGATCCCATATGAATTTTAGGATTGTTTTTTCTAGTGCTGTGAAGAATGATAGTGGTATTTTGATGGGAATTGCATAGAATTTGTAGATTGCTTTTGGCAGTATGGTCATTTTCACAATATTGATTCTACCAAACCGTGAGGCATGGGAAGTGTTTCCATTTGTTTGTGTCATCTGTGATTTCTTCCAGTGGTGTTTTGCAGTTTTCCTTGTAGCTAGGTAGGTTTTTAATCCGCATCCTCCCCCCACTGTCCACCCTCAAGTAGGCCCTGTTGTTTGTTGTTCCCTTCTTTGTGTCCATAGTACTCAATGTTTAGCTCTCATTTATGAGTAAGAACATGTGGTATTTAATTTTCTGTTCCTGTGTTAGTTGACTTAGGATAATGGCCTCCAGCTCCATCCACATTGCTGCAATGGACAAGATTTCATTCTTTTCATGGCTACATAATATTCTATGGTGTATATGTACCATATTTTCTTTATGCAGTCTACTTTTGATAGGCATTTAAGTTGATTTCATATCTATGTTATTATGAATAGTGCTGAAATAAACACACACGTGCATGTGTCTTTATGGTGCAGTGATTTATATTCCTTTGGATATATACCTAATAATGGAATTGCTGTGTCAAATGGTAATTCCCTTTTAAGTTTATTGAGAAATCACCAAACTGTTTTCCATAATGACTGAACTAATTTACATTCCTACCAGCAGTGTTGAGCATTTTTTCATATGCTTGTTGGAAGCATACACATCTTCTTTTAAAAGGTATCTGTTCATGTTCTTTGCCTTCCTTTCCATAGGGTTGTTTTTTGCTTGTAAAGTTAAGTTCCTTATAGGGTATAGATATTAGACCTCTGTTGGATCCACAGTTTGCAAAAATTTTCTCCCATTGTTTGTTTACTCTGATGGTTGTTTCTTTTGCTGTGAAGAAGTTATTTTAATTTGATTTCATTTATCCACTTTTGTTTTTATTAGAATTGCTTTTGGTGTCTTAATTATGAAATCATTGTTGAACTAATGTCTACAATGAAATTTCCTGAGTTATAATGCAGGATTTTTACAGTTTCAGGATTTGCATTTTCTCCATCTTTAATACATCTTGAGTTGACTTTAGGGGTCCACTTTCAATCTGCATATGGCAAACCAGTTATCCCAGTACTATTTGTTGAATAGGGAGTATTTTCCCCATTGCTTGTTTTTGTTGATTTTGTCAAAGATGAGATGGTTGTAGGTGTGTCCATTATTTCTGGGCTCTCTATTATGTTCCATTGGTCTATATGTCTGTTTTTGCAGCAGTACCATGCTGTTTTGGTTACTGTAGCCTTGTGGTATAGTTTGAAGGCAGGTAATGTAATGCCTCCAGCTTTGTTCTTACTGCTTAAGATTGCCTTGGCTATTCAGCTTTTCTTTGGTTCCATGTGAATTTTAAAATAGTTGTTTTCTAGTTCTATGAGGAATGTCATTAGTAGTTTGACAGGAATAACACTAAACCTATAAATTGGTTTGGGAAATATGGCCATTTTAACTCTATTGATTCTTTCTATCCATGAGCATGGAATTTTGTTCCATTTGTTTATGTCACGTGATTTATTAGAGCCGTGTTTTATAATCCTCATTGTAGAGATCTTTCACCTCCCTGGTTAGCTGTATTCCTAGTTATTTTTATTCCTTTTATGACTGTTGTGAAAGAGATTTTGTTCTTGGTTTGGCTCTCAGCTTGGATGTTGTTTGTGTCTAAGAATGGTACTGACTTTTGTACACTGATTTTGTATCCTGAAACTTTGCTGAAGTTGTTTATCAGATCAAAGAAGTTTTGGGCCAAGACTATGGGGTTTCCTAGGTATAGAACCATATTGTTTGCAAACAGGGATACCTTGACTTTGTCTCTTCCTCTTTGATGTATTTTATTTCTTTTGCTTTCCTGGTTGCTCTGGCTAGCAATTCCAGTACTATGTTGAATAAGAGTGATGAGAGAGGGCATCCTTGTCCTGGTTTCCAAGGGGAATGTTTCCCACTTTTGCCAATTGATTTTGATATTGACTATGGGTTTTTCATAGATGGCTCTTATTATTTTGAAGTTTGTTTCTTCAATGCCTAGTTTGTTGAGGGTTTTAAACTTGAAGGTATGTCAAACTTTACCGAAAGTCTTTCTACATTTATTGAGATGGTCCCGTGTTGTTTGTTTTTAGTTCTGTTTACATGGTGAATCATATTTATTGATTTACATATATCAAACCAACCTTGCATCTCAGGGATAAAGCCTATTTGATTGTAGTGGATTAGCTTTTTGATGTGCCATTGGATTTGACTTGCAAGTATTTTGTTAAGGATTTTTGCAACAAAGTTCATCAAGGATATTGGCCTTAGTTTTCTTTTCTAGTGTTGTCTCTGCTAGGTTTTGGTATCAGGATTATGCTGGCCTCACGGACCAAGTTAAGGAACAGTCCCTCCTCCTCAATTTTTTAAGAATAGTTTAAATAGGAATGGTACCAGATCTTCTTTATACACCTGGTAAAATTCAGCTATGAATCTTTCTGATTCTGGGCTTTTTCTGGTTCGTAGGCTTTTAATTACAGATTCAATTCCAGAACTCATTATTGGTCTGTTCAGGAATTCAATTCCTTCCTGGTTCAAACTTGAGAGGTTGTATGTTTCCAGAAATGTATCCATTTCTTCTAGGATTTCTAGTGTGTGTACATAGAGGTGTTTGTGGTAGTTTCTTAGAGATTTTTGGATTTATGTTGGGTCAGGGGTAATGTCCTTTTTGTCATTTCTGATCGTGTGTATTTCGAGATCTAGGTGCTTACCAGAATGTCAATTAAGCTACAAATGCTAAAAAGCAATTGCCTCTATTTTTCTCTTTAAGCAAATGTTAATGTTTAAGACAACTGTGGTGAGGAAAGTAAAAAACTTAGTATTATCAAGAGGCATTTTTTGTATTATATATTTAGATATTCTTTAAATATATTTATATATTCCTATCATATTGAAAAAGTTTTAAGCATATAAATTTCTTGTGCTCTTTAATAAGTTCTACTTTTGGCTCTAAGTTTGGCAGTTTCTTGGAAATATTTATGTTTAAACTCAAATGCAATATAACTGTTGATTATGAAATAATTATATTTCTGATCTTATCCAGATTTAGAGTATGTATTTTTAAATGAACAGAAGAAATTATTTGTACCAATATATCAATGATGGTTATTTCTGGGTGGTAATATTTTTTCCTATTATTCTTAAGATTTTCTACATTTTCTAAAATGAAAACTTCTTTTTATTCAGTGACAACATTGCTATACATTTTTAACTGTAGTGTTATTTAATTCATTTAATCTCATTTTAACTATCTAAATGTTATGATGTAAAAATACAACTTTCAAAATATATTTTTGATAGAAACTTGAGCATTAGCTAAATGCCTTTTTTTTTTTTTTTTTTTTTTTTTTGAGGTGGAGTCTCGCTCTGTTGCCCAGGTTGGAGTGCAGTGGCATGATCTTGGCTCACTGCAAGCTCCGCCTCCTGGGTTCATGCCATTGGAGTGCAGTGGCGTGATCTCGGCTCACTGCAAGCTCCGCCTCCTGGGTTCATGCCATTCTCCTGCCTCAGCCTCCAGAGTAGCTGGAATGACAGATGCCTGCCACCACGCCTGGCCAATTAACTAAATGCCCATTTTATAAAACTTATTTGAAAAAGGGAATTAATTTTCAAGATTCAAGCAGATAAATCTACTTAATATAATGTCTTAAATATAAATAAAATAAACAAATCTATGGATGTATTTATATATTACAGTATATAATATATAAATTATTACATAATATATAATACAGTAATACTACATAATATTTGTATTAATACATAAACTTATTTGTTCTGACATTTTTTCACACTCTGTCCCTCACTTCTATAAAATATGCTTAAGAATTCTCACTTTGTGGTTATTACAGAGAAGATTCTGAAGAAATAAAATTATAGAAATTAAAATGAGATGTTAGGTTGTCTAGTTTGAAAACAAATATATTAAATTAATTAATTGTAAAATGAACTGAATAACAAACAAAAAAAGATCACAATATTTTGCAGTTGGATTTTGGCTTACAAGGTTGTGGTCAGTAACCTTTGGATGTTGGTAAAGAAATAGTAATAAGGTAAAAGAACTAAATATTTACAGTATATATTAATAAGAAACTATTGAGTAAAAATGTGCAACTGAAAATAAATATTAAAGGTTTTAATTTTTCAGTTAAGGGTAAATACAAGAAGATGGAATAATAATAAATATCCAATGTTCAAAATGAGTGAAGTTCAGAGATAGTTTTATAATTTGTCAATCACATCAGAATAAAATATATAGAAAGCTATATTTTATAGGGAATGTCACACTTTTTGGAAAACTTTGTAAGTTGGGGACAAATAAAATCTTTGATTCTAGAAGATTTGGGTTTCTGCTGTCTCTTCTCTCTCACTTGTCAGCTGGGTAACTTTAGTGGCAATAACAAAGAAAAAAGTTACAAACATATAGACTCACCAAAAAGAAGAAAGCAGCTCTTCTTCATACTCTATCTGAATCAGCATACTATTAACATATTTGATCTCTGCCTACATGATAAATTTTAAAACTAGCATAGGGTTAACATTTTTATTTACACACATCTTTTAAAGACTGACATTAAGAATTTTTGCAAACATTTGAAATAATTATTATTTCCTTTTCTATAAGCTGCCTATTCTTGTGTTTTGCCCATTTTTGCATCAGATTGTTTTTTAAATTGCAGTACACTAGCAAGTGCATGACCTTCCAGGGACTGAAGCTGCCTTATCTCTCCGCAGTTGCCTTTCTGGTTCAAGTTTGAAAAAATCCATCCCAACACCTTTGTTGGTCTGCTGTGGCTCCGCCTGTGAAATGGGCTGAAACTTCTGGCTGGTCTGAGACCAAGGCAGAGACAGAACCACGTGGTCCCACCCCCACAGGCACTGGCAGTCCATGGAACTTGGATTAAAACTACTGAGGTGACACAAATAAAGACCCAAGCTGAAGGATTGGTGAGAAATATCCCCACCACCTCAAATGAGCAGACACTACCATCCACCTCAGTGGATTCATTTAAATTAATTACATATTATAGCCCCCCTTCTCTCTTTTTCTCTCTCTTTTGCTCTTTCTCTCTCTCTACATACGTGTATTCTCTCTCTCTCTATATATATATAGACACACACACACACACAGGATATGTATATACATACACACATACATATAGTATGCATATACTACATATATATATATATATATAGAGAGAGAGAGAGAGAGAGAGAGAGAGATAATATCTTCTTCCAGAAACTTGTCATTGCTCCATCAAGAGGTAGAGATATTCTTCTTGTGAAACTGGTTGGGTCCTTATAACTGCTTCAATTAAATGTAACATGGCAGAAATAACATGGCACAACTTACAAGATTAGGTTAAAAAGTACAGTTCCTGCCAGGTTCTGTTTCCTGAGACACTTACCATTGGAACCTGATTACCCGGTAGTAGGAAAATTCAGACTCATTGAAACACTACATGCACTGTTGTTATTGGGAGAAGGTCAAGCTAAGGTACCAGCCCACTGCAAGTATTAATTACCACACCTGATAGTGAAAAGCCTTAAATAAGTTCAGCCTATGTGTAGAATCAACTTAAGCTTTTAATTTGTTAGTTGAGTCTCCAAGCATCATTGAATGGATAGAACTATTACCCTTCTGTCACCTGATTTTCAGACTGCCCCATTAGATTTGTGAACATACCAAATATTTGTTTTGCACTGTTGAATTTTAGGGTAATTTTTGACATAACAACTAGAATAGTAAGAACCGCCATAAGCAAATTAAATATATGGAATTAATTAATAGCAATAATATTGAAGTGGAATATAATTGGCTCACTCATATAGTCAATTTTCTTAAGATGACCAATGTATTACTTGACAAAAATAATATCGCATAAGTAGATAAAATATACTTTTTTATGGAATCATAGCTAAAAGAAACAATGTACAAGTTGACAATTTTAGTCTCTCATGAGGCTAAATGTTTCTTGAGAGTGGAGATCATGTCTAATTTAAATTTTGGCATAGGAGCTTAATGTGATTAATTAATGAATTAATCGTTAAAACAAGTACTGATGGAATGATGTAATGGCATTCACTGTACTGATTGAAATTAGTATTGGACATTTATACTTCTAAAAGACAATAATTACAGAAATTGCTAACTACTTCTACCCTTCAAATACATATACACACAAACACTAGATTAATGAAATCTTAAAGTCATCATGTAAGGAATATAAATGTAGATTCATTTCTAGTTCATCATTTAAAAAATCAGTCTTCTCAATGAATGGCAGGACTAGAATATAATAGTAGTATAAGTAATTACTAGTAATAAGATTTTTAATGTTAATTACACTACCTTTTTTAAACCATTTTTCAACCTATGAGAACACCAGTTCTCCATAAATAGAATTCAAATAGTAAGCAAAATATCTGAGTTAGTTTTTTGACCAGTAAAAATGTAGCAAAATCTGTCTACATTGTACTTGTTCCTCTGTAAAGACATGTTTCAAATTACCCACAATTTGAACAATTTGACACTACACACTACACATTTATATGCCATCTGAAAATACTGTTTGTGCCTGAATTGCTTGAAATAGTTAAATCAATCTCTTAAACTAAAAAAAAATTTGTTTATAAAACTATTGGTGTGATGCATCTGACATCTGGACCAATTGTCAGCTATAGATAATTAGGTCTCTTAATGGTTCCATGTATCTATTTTCAATCTAGATCAGACCTTGTAATTAAAATGTCTTTAAATAGGATACAGCTTTTTTAGATAATGCAAAATTCTGATTGAATTCAATAGAGGGATGGTATATCACATAACCTTTGTCTTTAGGACAATCATTACATTTTTAAAGTTTTCATGCTTGACTGCCTAAAAGCAATGTGAGGTATTCTATATAGACCTATGAGAGTAGCAGTTTTGTAAGACTTGAACACTGCTACTGAATCTATAGATATCTCTGCTATATAAAATGTCCTACCTGGCATGCAACTAAGTATACCCTAAATATTTAAGAGGTTCTTTATTAGATTGATGATAAAACTTACTGTGTTGATTATGGATAGAAAACAATAAACTTCTGTTGAGGTTTACAGGTTGGGTCATTGGTGAAGTTTATTCAGTGATATAAAAAATTCCAGCCTCTCATCTATTTCATTCTCAGGCACATCACAAATGACAGCATGCCATGGATCATTAGACTCATTCATGAATAGTTTAAAATCAGCATTTTGATTTTCAACTACATTCTACCAATGCAGTGTTTAGGCTTTTACATCACATGTTTCATTAAGAATTGCAAATAATTTGCATTCTCTGCCAGGGAAATATGTAATAGGAATATAGCCTCAGTATTCCTTTCCTCTTCTATTAGAAACATGATCCCAATATTTCCATTACCCCTTCCTTAATATATTCCTCATTGAAGGGACAGTCAATTAAAGTATTTTTTAACTCCAGGAAAGTGGCAAGTTCCTAATTCTAATGAGTGTCTCCTCTGGAATTTAAAATCTTGGACAGAGTGGAATAGAGAAAATTAAAAGTGCATTTGTTAGTTGCTAATATGTACAACAGGTTTCAGAAAATGAAAATCAGCTCTCTGTTTTATTAAAAGTTTTAATGGAACATAGCCATACTCACCTATTGACGCATTGTGTTTGGTGGGTTTCATGCTACAATAGCAGAAGTGCATAGTTGCAACAAAAATCAGATAGTCCGCAAGTATAAAATATTTACTAGTTGGCCCTATAATAAAAAGGTTTGCTGCTCCCTGACCTACAACATCAGAGCTGCTATAATTTCCACTTTTCCTGAGCCAATTTGTTCAGTTATTATTTGAGGTTTGTAAAATATCTAGAATCCCATCAAAAGTTCATTTGTTCTCAATTTGATTAGAGTCAGTTTCTTCAGCTTATATTCAAAGAGCATCAGTTGACCTAAAAATTGTTTTCACTGGGGTGGGAGTGGGGGCAGCAACAGATCTCTGTATTGAGTATTTGGAATTACTTACCCACACTAAAATGGGTAAACAAACAGAAGTGAGACTGTAGTTTAAAGACTGAGATGAGAAAAAAGTAACTCTTCTGGATATGAATTATCAGAGCAGTTCATGAACCTGTCAGCTGTGGCTCCTGGATCCTTTGAATTAACTGATAATTCTAACTGCTACTGTAGAATAAGTTAAATATCACAAAGAATGCATACACTGCAAAATGGAATGCTTATTTATGATCACACTGTATTACATAAAATTTTAAAAAATGTTTTCTGAATTAGGATGAAGTTGTTTTCTCCTTTCTTTTAAGACAGAGTCTCACTCTGTCAACCAGGCTGCAGTACAGTGGCACTATTTTGGCTTACTGCAACCTCTGCCTTCTAGGTTCAAGCTATTCTCCTGCCTCAGCCTCTTGAGTAACTGGGATTATAGTCACGCTCCACCATGCCTAGGTAATTTTTTGCATTTTTAGTAGAGATGTGGTTTCACCTTGTGTAACTTTGAGTGATTCACCTGCCATGGCCTCCCAAAGCATTGGGATTACAGGCGTGAGCCACTACACCTGGCTGGTTTTCTCTTGCTTACAACCAAAGAAACATAACTGAGCCACCCTTAATTGGGACAGATGAATTCATGGTCCTTCATAGCCCAAAGTTGATATGTTTTTCCCTGCATCAATGTCTCCAAATGACCACTGTTTGCTGCTAATATGTGAAGTAACAAATATATGGAGACACTCTCTGATACGGTCTGGCTGTGTCTCCACTCAAATCTCATCTTGAATTGTAGTTCCCATAATTCCCATGTGTCATGGGAGGGCCTCGGTGGGAGGTAGTTGAATCACGGAGGTGGGTCTTTCTCATGCTGTTCTCTTGATAGTGAATAAGTCAAGTCTCAAATGATGGTTTTATAAAGGGGAGTTCCTCTACACAAGCCCTCCTGCCTGCTGCCACCTAAGATGTGACTTTGCCCCTCATTCGCCTTCCACCATGATTGTGAGGCCTCCTCAGACATGTGGAACTGTGAGTCAATTAAATCTCTTTCCCTTGTAAATTAACCAGTTTTGGGTACATCTTTATTAGCAGCATGAGAACAGAATAATACACTCTTCAATTTGCTATATTAAAAGGTATCCATTTTACCTATAGAAAACTATAGCAGCTGTAAGAAGACTGCTCTAAATAATATAGATTAATAAATGTCACTATCACAAGAAGAGCATAAGCCCCACCTCCATGATTCAACTACCTCCCACCGGGCCCCTCCCATGACACATGGGAATCATGGGAACTACAATTCAAGATGAGATTTGAGTGGGGATACAGCCAAACCATACGTGACATTATTAAGTACAGAGAGGCAGCCAAAGAATATGAGTCATTGCAGGTATCCATGTCAATAAAAACAATCACAATGATGCCTCATATCTATGTCAGAAAAAATATTAACATAATAGCTTATTTTCTGTTTTCACTGCTATATTTCTTTTCTTACTCCATCTCTAGAATTGTCAGAGGCATTGTTTCTTTTTTTTTTTTTTTTTTTTTTTTTGCTTTGGTAGCTTTCATGTTATGAAGCAAAAATCAGCACTTGCTAAATACGTTTAAGACAACTCCTTTAGTTTGTTAGTGAAGCTCTAGACTAAGTGAGAAGGACTTGTCAAATTATTGTAGCAGATAAAAAGATCAAGTTATGTTTTAGAGTTTATGAGGCAAAAAAATAGCTATATCCAGTAGTAACAAGATATATTACCAAAATATGAAAGAACAGAATTTTTGGAATAGGTTCATAAGGAAAATGGGAATTTTTTAAAGTTGAGAGATGAAGGACACATTTTCTTTCCTTTCTTTTCTTTTCTTTTGTTTTTTTTTGACAGAGTTTCACTCTTTGTTGCCTAGGCTAGAGTGCAGTGGCACGATCTCGGCTCACTACAACCTCCACCTCCTGGGTTCAAGCAATTCTCCTGTCTCAGCCTCCCGAGTAGGTGGGATTACAGGCACCCGCCACCATGTCCAGTTAATTTTTGTATTTTTAATAGAGACAGGGTTTCACCATGTTGGCCAGACTGCTCCGAAACTCCTGACTTCAGGTGATCCACCAGCCTTGGCCTCACAAAGTACTGGGATTACAGGCTTGAGCCACCACACCCGGCCAAAGGACACATTTTCATACACGCCCTAAATGAAGGATTGTTATAAGATGTGGCTGGAGCACCTTATAAGTAATGCTCTCATCTTGAATGTTTCAGAAAAAGAGCTCATTCTTGTGCTTGACATAGAAGTCAAGCAGCTCCCAGACTTTAAAGGATTATTTTGGTCTACAAAATGCACATGTCTGTAGCATCTGATATGAATCAAAGATGAAAGAACCCTTTTCTCAATATGCTGGATTACTTCAAACACTTAAAGCCATTTTTTTAAAATGATGATGATGGTGCAAGAGTTGTCAGTATTGATGAGATTGAATTATTTTACCAATATAGATGACTGGGAATCAGAAAATTAGATTTGTTTTAAGAACTAAAGAAGTGTAAAATTCCTTGCACCCTGTTATAATCTGCAATATAACTGATATGTAGGTCCTGTAATACATAATATTAAAACTGTTAAATTATCGTTTCTATTTATAAATGAAGAAAGCACAAGAGAATCATGTTCTCTGACTGGTATGATAGAGTAGATAGAAGGAATGAAGTTTCTTATTGTATAGAATAGATGTAGCCTGATGACCATTTGAATACAAAATCAGAGGTAGCTACAACATTTTATAATGACTCTTGGGTTTCTGGACATGAGTACTATTGTTCCTGGACCAAACTGAGGGTCGGGCTGCTATAGAAAGAGAGTTTTTATTTCTGTAACCCGTTACAGGGAGAAGGTCTGGAAATTATCACCAGACCAACCCAAAATTAGAAAGTTTTTTAGGGCTTATATACCTTCTAAGCTGTATGTGTATGTGTAAGTGTGCATTCATCTAAAGACGTAAGTGATTAACTTCTTTTAATCTATAACTAAAGTCTGAGTTCTGAAGACCTTTTTTCTGGAGCCTCAGTAAGTTTACTTAATCTAAATGGGTCTAGGTGCTGGGGTGATTACCCTTATCTTGTCTCCTGCTAAATCATGAGGGGTTTGGGGAGTTCCTTCAGACTTCCAGTAAACTTGTTTGTGGAGGCCTGGGGAGTTTCTTCAGACTCCCAATAAAATTGTTTACCCTAAATGGATCCTGTTAAGAATTCCTTTGTTATTTTTGTCATGCTAAATTTAAGGTTCAGGAAAGGCCTAGGCAAAACTCTTGATGGGCTTTTGTTACATTCCAGCCTTTGTATAAGGGAACTGGCTTGTTTTTTAGCTTTTAATATTTAACTTAAATCACTCTGTCCGTACAGAAACAGTTGTAATGGAGGCCTGAGTTAGTGAAAACTGACCTGCCACAATCGCCACTGTGCATGATTCCTATCATACTTGTATGTTTATTTATCATGAGAATCATAGGGAGATGGGGTATCCTAACCTTTCTGGCTACTTCCTTCTGAGAGAGCGTCATTGTTACAGTGCAATGAACATAGCACTGGAGTGAAAGAAGTTGATTTGTTCCTGGTAGCACTCTCTGTTTCGGAGACTTAGAGGCATCACCTGCTGAAGCATGTAGTCTTCAATTCACAGAGCTTTAAGCGAGTACAGCTCAGGTTTTAGTGATTCCCAGTTAGAAAAAATAGGGGAAAAGGAAAAGAAAAAGAAAAAAAGAATGAAAACATTATTTTGGAGACTTGTAGTCACAAAAATTAGAATTTAATCCAAACTGCAGAAAATAATAAAAATTGCAAAACATTAGGCAAGACTAGAATTTAACAGGTGTACCATAGTTTTTGAAACAAAATTTTTCTCTCTCCATTTTATCATTTTCATTAAAAGATAAATCATGGTAGGACTGGTTTGGTTTATTATACTTGGCCTAGTTATTTGTATACAGTGCGGTAAAAATAATTATTTTTTCAAGAGGCCTTTGAAATTGGCTTTTATGGAACTTTGTTCCATAGAAGGAATCTCAGATAAGACTTTTTAAAGCCCAGCCTAGCCATGGATTGTGCCATCAAATACCTATTAGTTAGGTGAAACTTCCTTTTCTCTTGTGGTTCCAGGATACACCTGGGGCTTCTGCACCTGTCAGAAAGTGATATTCTTTACTTACCACAGGTCAGAATCCCTGTACATGGACTGCATACACAAAATGAGAGGGCAGTTTTTCCAAGGGCTTTCTTGGCTCCATAAGTTAAGTTTGATTCCTTAAAGGAGAGCACACCATTCCAGTCAAAGCCTTGGTAAAATAACCAGTTTCTCCAATTGTGTCCAGATACAAATGAAAACAGATTCTTATTGCACTTACGCAAATAACTGTATTGCCATAAGTTAAGCATACTCACAAGTAGTTTCTAATTCTGGACAAATTAGGTAGAGAGAAACAAATATGCTCCAGATTTTGTGCATAGTTGTATATCAAATTGTTAAAAGCTGTTAATAGCTCAAAAGCAGTTTCCTTGACTCTGAAAAGCAAAACAAAGGATTAGCAAGCAACATTTTAACCAAAAATTCAAAAAGATCACTTCAGTCTCCTATTAATTCAGTTTATGCAGTTAATTCCTATCCTGCTTGACATTAATAAACATTTTAGCTCTGTAAAAATCTTGCACATTTTTCCTCTATTCTGATGTAACAATCTCCAAAGATATTAGGAACCTGCATTCCAGAGCATCTGTTAGAGCTTTACAGCTGATTATAAAACTACCTTTTAAAGAAGACCAAAACAAGACAGAGATTGTTTGTTTATGGGTGACAAAAAGTTTTAGGGTAGCCATAGTTAAAGACACAATTGAAAAGGAAATCCGTTACCTCTGTGGTACACAATAATTTTAATATAACAATTACAATTATTACTGATAACATACACCAAGGTATATCAGGTTGATGGGAGTTTCACATGATTTGGAATACATACCAATGACATATTTATGCAAATATAGCCCAAAGAAAGCCAAACACCATTTAATATTTGACAATGCTTCCTGTTTAATTTTTATACCAAATGAGCCAAATTTTACCTTTATATTAGGGTACTATTAATGTTAAACCCAATTCTTAATATACTTTATAGACATATTTACCCAATTTTAATGTTTCACTGTAAGGTATGACTTTTATAGACTTTTTATAACCCTTTACAATTTTTGTTAAAGAGCAGATTAGTGCTCTTTGACTTTTATTGAAAATGTGCTTTTATTTTAATGTTCAGTTTACAGAAAAACTGGAAGATACTCCTTCAACTTTAGCCAATATGTTTACACAAGGAATCTCCTTTACTACTAACTTTTAACCTTCCACAACTTGCATAAACCTTTATTTTTCTTTTATCCAACATAAAGCAATCCCTTAGCCTTTTAATCTAGGTACAAATCCACATTCTCAAGGCTCCTTATAATCTTTTTAACCGAAGTGTATTTTACTTTCCTTATGCACCTTGCATGTAAACTGTTTTTTGAATAGTCTTAAATACATGCCACACTGTTAACTCTTAGCAACCTTACTTTTGGTGAAAACCTTGTTAAGTTTGGGATTTTAATTATGTACTAGGTGTGGAGCCTAGGACCTACACAGAAGTGCAGATAAGATCAGACTTATTCCAGCCTCTAACTGCAGGCTTTACTCAGCTGCAAGTAGGCAAGTTGTATAGCTAAGAGTCATAGTAGCATTTTATAAAGCATTTAGGAGGCCTAATCACCTCTAAATTGTACAACATTTCTTGCATAAATTCCCTTTCATAAATTCTTTCATGACTATACAGACACGCTATGACATGCCTTGACTTTCTGACTTGTCCTAAACATCCCTCTCTTTAAACAACCAGTTATTTTACTTATGACAAGATTTTTATCATATAAAATCCTTTCTTATATAAAATCTTTTTTCTGTAATATCTTTTTGCATAGCTAGGGATATGGCTAATTTCACATGTCCCCAGGCCTTACCTAGAATTTAACACTCCAAAATAAATTGAACAATTTAAGTCAAAGAAGCAGTTTATGACATACAGCATTTAGCAAACCTTACATTTGACCTGCATAATTTAGACCAAATGTTTATATTTTTGAAGATTTTTATTTTACCAATAATTTTTAAGACTCTCTTTATTTTTATAACTTTCTTCGTGTCACTGTTTTTTTCCTGGCTTCTTTTACCTTGTTTTATATATAATCTTTAAATAATCTTTGAATTAGATAAAAATTAGTTCCCCTTTAAAAAGGACACAATCTTTAGAAAGAATATTTTCCTACAATATATTTTTATTGGAAAATACTTAAATAATGAAATATCTGTTGTTTAACTTTAGATTCTAAATTATGGCAATTTTGTTCATGAGTATTTATCCCATTACATTTATTTATTTATTTTAATCATTTACCTAGATTATTTATGAAAACTGAAATAGTCATCATTTAAAGTTATGAAGCCACCAGTGCAAAACTATAACTGAGACAGTGAAAATGATCTGACCTAACCAACTCCATTTTGCTTTTAACCTCCACGTTATTGTTATTCATTAACTTAGTTTATAGTTTAGCTTTGAAAGAAAGATGATAACAGTCCTTTCCCAGAACAAACTTCCTTCATCTCTGTGGACTAGACAGCCTAAGGAAGTTATGATATTTTACGTAATCATTCAAGACAAAGCTATCTTCATTAAACCAATGTTAATGTTTTATTTATTAAAAAGTACACAAGCAAAGATTATTCTGTTTGGGGCTGAATTATAGTTTTGTAGCCTCTGTGCCAAATTTGGACACCTTATAGTATTTGGTAGCAATAAGTATGAAATTGCTTAATCGATAAAAGCAAACTAAATATGTATGCTGGCAACTCTTAAGACATTTCTAATATTAGAAATGTCTTCTAATATTACTTTGCCAATAATTTTTAAAGCTAGCTTATTTATTGAAGATTCTAATTAAGTCACACAAATTTGAAAAAGCATTTGACTAGTCTTCCTTTTTTTCTGTTAAAGTATTTAAGCAATTTTATTCTTCTCTGAGCCAATTAATTAGAACTTTTTTATATTTTTCAGTAGTGAAACATGGTGTACACAAGAGATAAATACATAGACATACTAGGCATGCCAACAGAAGTGCATTTTATAGGTTTATAACACCTCCTTTTCCTATTTTTTAACTGGATCTTTGAGCTCTGGGCTGAGCTCACACTGAATCCTGGGTTTTCAAAAAGTGAGAATTACTATGAGACTAGACAATGTGATGCTTTTATGGTGCACTGTAAAAACGTTTATTTTTTTTCCGAACAAAAACATTTCTAAGTGTCTAAATTACACTTTTCCTTAAAAACCGCAGAGTAGTTTCTGTTGTAACAGCCATTAATGAAGAAAACAGAATTCAGTAAACTGAGAAGAAAAAACTTTTGCTTAAAATGACAAGGTCTTAGGAGAGAAATGTACGAAAACAAAAACATGAAGGCCTTTTAAACAACCAAGCAGACACACACGTATACGCATACACATTTTGGATGTTAGCTTATCAATTAAGCTGACTTTCGACCACTGAGCTTCTGAAAACTTCTTTCTCCTTCCCAGAGGCCTCTCTGCAGGAATGGACCCAAAGCGTCCCATTTTCAAGTTTACATGGTATCCAAAAGAACGAGAGAGACACACAAAACAAGTGGAGACAGATTTCAGACAAACACAAGGGGGAGCGCACTCAGGCAAAACAGACTCAAAACGAACTCGAAACCTGATCCCAACCCAAATGTAAAGCGGGTGTATGAGCCCTGTTGCTTCCCTTGGCGGTACCCTATGGCTTCCTTGGCAGTACCAGACAAATGGCTTAACAAGCCCACATAGGAAAACAATAGGCTTCCAGCCAAGGATCCAGTTAACTCTCCCTTTGAGCATATCTGCTCCTGATCTCCATTCTTCCCCAGCAGTGAAAGCGACATGCAGATTTGCCCAGGGAACTGCCCTCTGGAGGGTCCCATGGGGAAACCTCACCTGGCAGCTGGGAGATCCTCCTGAAGACTGTCTCCTCACAAGCTGCCAGCGGCTGAAAACAGCACCGTCCTTACCTCCTGGCTGGTGTACCAAATTTTGTTCCAAGACCAAACGAAAGTCGGGATGCTATTTCTCGTGGTCCAGTAACGAGATGCAGATGAACTGGGGAGAAAGTGAGTTTTTATTTCTGTAAACTGTTACAGGGAGAAGGTCTGGAAATTATTGCCAGATCAACTAAAATTAGAAAGTTTTTTTAGGGCTTATATACCTTCTAAGCTGTATGTCTATATGTAAGTGTGCATTCATCTAAAGACATAAATGATTAACTTCTTTTAATCTATAACTAAATCTGAGTCCTGAAGACCTTCTTCTGGAGCCTCAGTAAGTTTACTTAATCTAAATGGGTCTAGGTGCTGGGGTGATTACCCTTATCTTGTCTCCTGCTAAATCTTGGAGGTTTGGGGAGTTCCTTCAGACCTCCAGTAAACTTGTTTGTGGAGGCCTGGGGAGTTTCTTCAGACTCCCAATGAATCTTGTTTAATCCTAAATGGATCCTGTTAAGAATTACTTTGTTATTTTTGTCATGCTTTAAGGCCCAGGAAAGGCCTAGGCAAAACTCTTGACTGGCTTTTGTTACATTCCAGCCTTCGTATAAGGGAACTGGCTGTTTTAAGCTTTTAATATTTAACTTAACCACTCTGTCAGTACAGAAACAGTTGTGATGGAGGCCTGTGTTAGTGCAACATGGCCTGCCATACTATTTTTCGTAATAGGGAATACAGAAAGAAAATACTAACATTAGAATAGGGATCCTGATTTCCAATTTAATGTATTCAAATTCAAATCACTTAAGTATTCATTTACAGATATAAGATGTACAGTAGTATGCAGTCTATTCAGGCAACAGAAACTCTGTATTAATTTGAACAGAAATGCTAAATAGAAAAAAAGTTAAGCCATAATAGGAGAGTAACTACAAGCTGTAAAAAGAACTCTAAAGAGTACCATGGGTCTGAAGGATAACACCCAAGGAACTACAAACTTGGAAGGAGGGCCCGAGGTAGGGGATGAACCTCAATTGGAGAATATGTGATTGCAGCCCACTGGATAGGGGAGAGATTTGTTGTGTTAGAGCTGGCCTGTATTCAATAGGCAATGAGAAATAATCCTCCAGGAATCAGGAACCTGTGGGCTGATATATAGGCACACAGATGGGCTTGGAATCCTTCTGTAGGGCAAGAGGCCTAGAGTCTGTGATATTTGCATCACTAGCCTCTCAGAAAGAGAGTCCCCATATCCAAGCGAGAGCTACACAGTTATTGGTGGACTGTATGCTTTGGAAATGCAGCTGAGATAGAGTAAGGCCACATGTTTTGCACACTCATTCCACTGACCAGTCATTCAACAGGAGAGAGGAAGTGCAAAATTAGCACCCTGGAACCTGGAAGAGAAGCCCTCTTCTGGCAGTGTCTCTCTTGTACACTCTACTGACAAAGGTTTAACATCCTGCTAATATTTAGTGAGAAAGGCTTAAAGGGTCCATTTTATGGCAGGTGCTGAAGGGCGAATTTGTAACAGAGAAGCAATGAATTGAAAATGGGCAGAGTATGAGCCAAGATTAAAGACATAGATTTGAGTGTTGTCAACTAAATAGTGATTCTCTTTAAGCATAGTGGTTGCAGATAAAGCCTATGGACAGTGTGTAGAGTGAGAAAAGTGGACTAATGTCCACAGATATCAACATTTAGTGGGTGGGAAAAGGGCAAAGAACAAATAAAGGATACTGCTCTGTGGCAGGGCTATATATGCAGTGACTCCTAAATGCTGAAGGAGCCAAGAAACAAAGAAGGAGACAGACAAATCCAGGTTTTTCTTTTCTTTTCTTTTCTTTTTTTTTTTTTGTATGAGATAACTGTAAATTCTGTAGATCACTGCACCACAACCCCCAGACCCAGGGCTTCTACCTTGAGGAATGCATACTTGCTCTAGAAGGAACACTTAAGTGACCACAGGCATCACAGCCTACAATTTCTGCAATAGCATCGAGGGTTGTTTTGGATGAAACTTGGAGTGAGTAAGTGTTTCTACAGAAAGAGTAATACATGAAGTAGATGTTTTGGAGGCATTCCTGGACTTAGGGCTAGTCAGAAGTCACATGGAGGATTAGAATTTAAAATAAAGCCTCTCTTATGAGAACAAATGGACACAGGGAGGAGAACATCACACATCTGGGCCTGTGGTGGGCAAGGGAAGGGACAGCATTAGAACAAATATCTAATGCATGGAGGGCTTAAAACCTAGATGACAGGCTGATGGGTGCAGCAAACCACCATGGCCCATGTATACCTATGTAACAAACTTGCATGTCCTACACATGTATCTCAGAACAGAAAGAAAGAAAAAGAAAGAAGGAAGGAAGGAAGGAAGGAAGGAAGGAAGGAAGGAAGGAAGGAAGGAAGGAAGGAAGGAAGGAAGGAAGGAAGGAAGGGAAAAAACAAAACAAAACAAAAAAACACTCTTTTCCCTACAAATACTAAGAAGCCAGAGAAAAGTCAAAAAAACAACAACAGGGCAAAATGTTTCCACAATACCGTTCATGAACTTTCTTTCTGTTTGCCTTTCTTTCCCACCCTTCCCCTGACGTATACTGTCTGCCCCACATCGTAGCCATATTGGACTTCTCTCAGTTTTCAAATAAGCATTGATGTCTGTCTTTGGTATGTACATTTCTCTCTTTTTTGTTCCATGAATTTTCTTCTTCACACCACACCACAGTTCACACTCTTTTCCACTGCTTGTCTACTAACTTCTACTTGTGTTTATTATTTTTTAATGTATTACATTTTTCATTTTTATTTTGAAAACTGTGTTCTGCTTTATTCCTGAGAGTTCACAGCAAATTTAGGAAATACCCACATTTTGCAACCTGAGCAAAGGAAAATTTAAGTGTTTGCCTGATAGCGTTCAGGTGGAATTGAACACTTCTTTTTTTTTAGTATTATACTTTAAGTTCTAGGGTACATGTGCACACCATGCAGGTTTGCTACATATGTATACATGTGTCATGTTGGTGTGCTGCACCTGTTAACTCACCATTTACATTAGGTATATCTTCCAATGCTATGCCTCCCCCTTCCCCCCACCCCACAACAGGCCCCGGTGTGTGATGTTTCCCACCCTGTGTCCAAGTGTTCTCATTGTTCAATTCCCATCTATGAGTGAGAACATGCAGTGTTTGGTTTTCGGTTCTTGCAATAGTGTGCTCACAATGATGGTTTCCAGCTTCATCCATGTACCTATAAAGGACATGAACTCATCCTTTTTCATGGCTACATAGTATTCCATGGTGTATATGTGCCACATTTTCTAAATCCAGTCTATCATTGATGGACATTTGGGTTGGTTCCAAGTCTTTGCTATTGTGAATAGTGCCGCAATAAACATACGTGTACATGTATCTTTATAGCAGCATGATTTATAGTCCTTTGGGTATATGCCCAGTAATGGGATTGCTGGGTCAAATGGTATTTCTAGTTCTAGATCCTTGAGGAATCGCCACACTGTCTTCCACAATGGTTGAACTAGTTTACAGTCCCACCAACAGTGTAAAAGCGTTCCCATTTCTCCACATCCTCTCTGGCACCTGTTGTTTCCTGACTTTTTAATGATCACCATTCTAACTGGTGTGAGATGGTATCTCATTGTGGTTTTGATTTGCATTTCTCTAATGGCCAGTGATGACGAGCATTTTTTCATGTGTCTGTTGGCTGCATAAACATCTTCTTTTGAGAAGTGTCTGTTCATATCCTTTACCCACTTTTTGCTAGAGTTATTTGATTTTTTCTTGTAAATTTGTTTAAGTTCTTTGTAGATTCTGGATATTAGCCCTGTGTCAGATGGATAGATTGTAAACATTTTCTCCAAAAAACCTTTCAAAAAAATCAGTGAATCCAGAAGCTCATTTTTTGAAAAGATCAACAAAATTGATAGACTGCTAGCAAGGCTAATAAAGAAGAAAATAGAGAAGGATCAAATAGACACAATAAAAATGGTAAAGAGGGTATCACCACCGATCCCATGGAAATACAAACTACTATAAAAAAAATACTATAAACAGCTCTACACAAATAAACTAGAAAATCTAGAAGAAATGGATACCTGTGTTTATTGTGTCAGTTCAAATGTCATGAGATTTAGAGGAACTTCCATACCTCTACCTGGTCCTGGTTGTATGAGTTACTCTTGAAATGTGCTCCCACAGCCCCCATTGTTTTCTTCATCATTAAATCATTGCTGTCTTTTGTATATGATTGTTAGACTCTCTTCCTAAACTGAAATCTCTGGGGGAGAGAGCTTATGTGCATATAACTTAGGATTTTGCCTCTAGGAGAGTAAAACTTTGTGAAAACACAGGTAAATACATGTTGAATTAATAATAAATAAAAGAGTAAATAAATAGAACAAAGGAGAACAGAATTTCAAAAGTAAGCCACTTTAGAAAGTTAAGGCATGTACATTAAGATGTAACTTATGTTTGCTCATTGAATGTTATATGTTAGGAGATAACTGATAAATTTGGCAATGTATTCTTCATTTCTTTACTTCATTTATAGGAAAACTCTTAAAAAGCATTGTCTCTACAGACTGTAACATGCTAAATAATGCCCATTCCCCAAAATGTCCACATCCAAATCCTTATAACATATGTGCCTATTATCTTAAATGGCAAAAAGACTTTGAAGATGTGAATAAGTGAAGACTCTTGAGAGGCAGAGATTATCCTGGGTTACTGGGTAGACCCAAAATAATCACAAGCATCCCTACTGATGTCAGATATGGTCTTTCCTCTGACTCCAATGCTTCCCTCTTGTATCCCTTAAGGGTGTGACAAAAGAGGGACTGAGAAAGAGAAACAGATAGAGAGACAGAGAGAGACAGGGATTAAAAATGTAGTCTGCTGGCTTTTAAGATGGAGGAAGTCACAAGCCAAGGACTACAGGAGGAGTCTAGAAGCTAGAAAAGTCAAGGAAATGGATTCTTCCCTAGAATATTCAGAAGGAATATAGTATTACTGAACCATGTTGGGACTTCTGATCTCATATAACTGTAAAAGAATACATTTGTGTCACTTTAGGCCAAATTAGCAAATTTGTCATAATTTGTTATAGCAGAAATGCACAACTAAGACACAAACCCTCTGTAACTCTCTACTCCTGATTTCTCTTAAAGTCATTGTGATCAAGCTTTTGCCTTAATGATTCTGTCACAAATATTTTGTCAAAGACACTACTCACTTTTGCTTTGTTAAATCTAATGGTCATGTTAGTCCTTATTGTACTTTACCTATCAGTAGCAGAAACCGTATTTAGTTACTATCATTACTAATGCAGAAATAGCAAAAGTGTTTCATTTAGAATCAAGAACAATACAAGAATTGTTTTAGTGAACATTGCACTAAAATTTTAAGTGGTCAGGATAGACTTTGAAAATAATAGCACTAAATAAAATTTTGAGTAAAAGACACAAATTTGTATCTACATGGAATACATACAATAATAGCCAAAGGACTATGAATAAATTTCTGGATGTGATTTTAATATACAATATAAAATTTTACTTCTATATTGAAGAACAATCTGTTAGAAAATGTAATTAAAATAACAATTATGATACAATAAAAAGTACCTAGAAAAAAATCAAAATAAGATGTACATTTCATTTTATTAAAAAGTACAGCTATTTCTTATGGTACATTAACAAAGATACAAATAAATGTAAAGCTATGCTATATTTATGAATTGAATAGAAGGATTCAATATTATACCAACAAGAAAAACAAGTTGAGCGAAATGCCATACCAGGTTACAGCACTTATTAGAAATGTTGGTCTATGTAGGAATAGGCAAAAGCAGTCACCAGATAGAAAACTGGCATATGTACTCACATATACATTGAAACTTGATGTTTCAGAGGAGCCATCATGGATCAGTGGGAAAAAGTTGGCTATTCAAAATGTGACTGGAAAAAAACAAATCTGAAAAACTGAACAATAAGTTTTTAATAATATATGTGATAAAACATATAAGGCATGCAAGAGTGATGAAACATAAAATACAGGATCATGGGTACAAATGAGAGAGAAAAGAAGGCAGACTGGTTTGAGAAGGAGCCCTATATAGACTTTCAAAAACATACCAGTGATCCACTGTCTTGAGCTAGGTGATGAGTAAGAACTGTTAGACAATAATTCTTTTAATTGTGTGTGTGTGCATGTGTGTGTGTGTGTGTGTGTATGAAGATTTTTATCTATCCTCATCACTGTGAAAGCCCAGTGTGTATATATATGTATATATATGTGTGTGTATATATATATGTATATATACACACACACAATATGTATATATGTATACACACAATATGTATATATATACACACACAATATGTATATATATACACACACACACGTGCACACACACACACAATTCCACCATCTTATCCCTCTGTCCACATTTAAAAAGGCTCTAACAACAAATTAAAAAGTATAACACACTCAAATATAAAGAAAACACACACCTATGTGTGCACACACATATCAAACAGAAAAAAACAAAAAAAAATACAAGCAATACAATACACACACATATACACACATGCATGCACATATATAACAGTATGCTATTTGGCTTTTATATGTACAATGATTTCCAAGATAGTAACTACATAAAAATTAATAAAATTTGAAAGATACAACTAAATGAGAAGAAAGTGTTTTAGGTGATAAATTTAGAGACAAATACATGGTGGTAGCAATAATGACCTCATAGGAGTAAAGGACTAAATGAAGAATTTATTTATAGCAAGAAGGCAAATTTGAACTTTGTACATGTTGTACAGAAGTTTAATGAAGGAGAGTTTAAAAACAGAACAAAGTGGGTAAATTCAAGTTTCTTAAACATACAACAAGCATTGGGATACATAGATATAACTTCCAAATTCCCAAGGGAAAAGGTTTTCATCTATCCTCATCACTGTGAAACCTTAGTGCTTAAAACACTGCCTGGCATATACGAGGTACACAACGAATATTTGTGGAATCTACATTTAATAAATTAATAAAGATGATAAACAACAACAAAAGAATACATGGTTTGGGGGTTGTCTTAGTGATTGGGCTACATTTTGAGGCTATATATGTAATTGTGGACTTTTCTCTTTGTATTGTTTCTTCTGTTTGATGTGTGTGTGCACACATGGACATGTGTGTGTTTTCTTTATATCTGAACCTGTTATACTCTCTAATTTGTTGTTAGAGCCTTTTAATTCTGGACACAGAGATAAGATGGTGGAGAATGGTACGTAGCAGAAGAGACAGAGAACTAAATACTAAGGAATTTGTTATAGACTTAAAGAGATGAGTAAAAGCAATGTCAATGGTCCAATTTGTCTTACTCAAAATATGAGCAATGCAAATGACACAGTCCGCTTCCAACCTAATTGGCTTCCTAACCGTTACATTTATAGCAACAAGCATCTAGTTCCATAAACAATTAAGACATCTTGTATCAATCATATAATTACCTAAGGAAGGCACACACAAGTAGGTTATTTCTTTAATCAGGTGAAAGCATCCTTATTTCAAGCACTAAAACATTCTAAAATTACAGCCTTTTACTTTATCCCCAGACTGAATAGGTTTAAGACTGAAAGGATGTTAATTTCAAATCCTTATTTCTGGTTGTTTGGCGTTTTTTGTTTTCCCAAGATGAAGTCCATCCTGAGATAGGACAACGATAATTTAGCAGGTAAAAAGAGATTGAGTGTAAAAGAAAAATTATATAATTATTTCAGAAAAAATATTCTCAAGTTAAAAATCAAAATAGATAGATTTCTTTTCTACATATGGGTCTTGCTATATTGTCCAGACTGGAGTACAGTAGGTATTCACTGGGGCAGTTGTTGCACACTGCAGTCTCACACTATAGTTTCAAGCTCAAGAGGTTCTCTGCCTCAGCTTCCTGTAGTTCCTGAGTAGCTGGAACTACAAGTGCATTCCACAGTACCCAGCTAAATAAATGAATATTTTAAAAATTATAGTATTGTAGGAGATCAGAAAATTAAGAAAAAAAATTATGTCAACTCCTTGATAGATTAATTGGCTGTTTTTCTTCATAGAAGGACATGTTCTTTCATAAATGAATAAGAAATCAGAGATTTCTGATATAGCGAAGGTGGTCATTATTATATGACTTATAAAAGTTTTTTTTTTTTTTTTTTTTTACTCAAATAATCAAGAATTGTGTTTAATTTGGTACTGGTGGTTAATTTTCTTGAACTGATCGTGGTTATTAGAACTACTATCTTGAATCTCTTCTGTTGTGCTATGTCCTACATTTGGTAACACGCAAAGGAGATATAAGCTAAAAACTCTTGCTCTGTACTAAACAAGAATAATCAAGATCATTAAAACAAATTTTCCTGCATAATTTGAAAACTGTGAGCTAACAGGATGCAAATATATGAAGAGATTTATGATAACAAATTGGCTTATGCAGTTATGGAGGTGACAAGTCTCAAGATCAACATCAAGTAGGTGAACCAAGAGAGCTGATCGTGTTTTTCCAGTCCAAAGACCAGCGTGCTTGAGACCCAGGAAAAGCAAATGTTTCAGCTGGAGTCCAAAGGCAGGAAAAAATGATGTCCCAGTTCAAAACGCAGGCAGCAGCAGGAATTTCCTAGTACTCTTAGGAGGGCCGGCTATTTTGTTCTATTGTGGCCTTCAGCTGATTGAGGCCTACTACCCACGTTAGGAAGGACAGATCTGCTTTACCCAGACTATAGATTTAGATGTTAAACGCATCCCAAAACAACCTCACAGAAACATGCAAAATAATGTTTGGCCAAATATCTGGTGCACTGTGGCCCAAAGTAGTAGACACACAAAATTAATCATCACAGCATGCTTAATAATTTACAGCTGGAAAAATGAATGATTTGACCAATAAATAACTCTAATTGTAATATTTTTTCTGCATACTGGGGTGTTTATACATCCAAAACAATAAATAAAATGGGATAAGAACCTTTGCCAAGGATGCAAGCTTTAACTTCAGGCCTTTGTAAATTTTTAATGAGTCTAATCATGTTATTATTGAAATATAATTAGCATATTTTAAATACAAATTACTTCTTAAATATAAACAAACATTTCTACATTTCAAACTAAGGAAAGGAAAGCTAACAATACTATAAAATTTGCTAATCAAATTTATCCTGAAAGCATAGCATATTTTAAAATCTATTACTGTTAGGATCAATTTCCTTTTATTTTTTAAAGGAAGAGATGAAGAGATTTTTCCCGAGATTGAAGAAAAAAAGCCAGATTAAAAAGATTATTTCCAAGATATATTTTTAAACTGTATCAGCTGTTCAGTATTTTGGCATATAAAAACCTTTTTTTAAAAATACAATTCTACGTTCTGGGAAATATTTAATTTCATTTAATTTTGATTACTATTACACATGGGAAAAAGAATATGACTGGATAATATTTTGAATGTGTATATGTATGTGTGGGTGTATATTCAGATTACAAAGAATCTTTCTGTTACAAACTATAAAATGAAATAAGGTTATTTTATTTTGTGATAAAGAAAAAGTTTTTATTCTTTATATAAGGGCCTCTTTTGGTATTTTTTTCCAGTTTTAGTCATTCAAGTTTCATTAATCATGCTCTTTCTTTTTTCTTTCACTCTTTACATTTTACTTACATCTAATGTGTAGAAAGATTGCGAATCACATGAGAAAATGATAAGCTATCTTTTCAAATTTATCATAGTACTTAAGTAGCATGAAGTCCTATTTAGGAACATAGACTGTGAAATCACAATGTCTAGTTCAAGTTCAAGCTCCACATTTGCCATGTACTAGATGTGCGACCTTGGGCAAATTACTTAACCTTTCTGTGCTTCAGTTTTCTCATCTGTACATAAAAATAAAAATAATAACTCCTTCATAGTATTGAGATCAAGATTAAATGAATCAATATTAATATAGTACATGGTAAGTTCTATATACATGTTAAATACAAATATATAAAAAAGACTATGTGCTGACCTATATACTGTAGCTTTTCAGTATTTATGAAGACTTTCATTTGATGTCTTTGGGGACTCTCAATGGATACTCAGAAATTTTAAAATTTGGAAATTTGAAAAGCTAATATTTATTTTTCTGTCAATAGAAACTTTTGACTTTACATTTACTTCTGAATTAACTGTGACAAATTATGGAACAGATAATATTCCTCAAGCGAAACTTGTCTGTGGTATCCTTTCAAAAGTAGCACTATGACTACAAAATAAAAATTGTTTTACCTAATGCAAATCCATTTAAAAATAATTTTCTGCTCAATAAAGATGTTTTTCCTGCAAAATTTTAAATGCACATAATTTTGGCCAAAACAACAGTGGAAACTGATTACATGTCAGCTACATGAGACAGAGTGTCGGCTTTATAATTGCTATGCTGTATTGCAAATCCTGGAATAAGATTATGTGACAGCTGTTCCCTTGGTTTGTCCATAAAATTGAGATGTTTGTTTCATAAAGCAACCCGTGATCAAAGATTGGTTTTAATATGCAGCTAACAAAATTACCGAAATTAGGGAAACAGAAAATAATAATGATACAAAATAGTTAACTCTCATTGCTCTTCTTCCATCATTTTTATAGCTTTACTTGGTAATAACCATATTTGTAAAGAGTACATATGTGCCTGTGCTTGTAGAAACAATCTTATATCATATTTATATGTAAAACATATAAGATACATATATTACATATATATGATTATTCTATGATATAATAAAAAAAGCAGAGAGAGAGAGACCATAGGGAAAAGGACAATACATATCTATATGGATATTTTATCAGCCGTCCATGAGATTCAGAAAGTATATTTCTCTGCAATGCAAAATTATACTGTATACATATTAGATCCACAAAGATACCATAAGTCTAGACATTTGATTTTAGTTATAACTACGTAAAGTAATATTCGATAGAATGTTTTAAAAGAACTATTTGCCAGCATCCTTCCACATGCTGAAGTCCTATCTGTTAACATTCCTACCCTATCTTTTTTATATTTAAATGTATCATATTGTGTTATTTTAAGACTTTTATATAATTCAAACTTAAAAAAATTATCACTTGGCAAAGTACTTGTTTCCCTTACTAAGATAAAGTGTTTTAAACGATGAGCTCATTTCTTTCCCAATCTTTGTATTTTCAGCACCTGACAGCTGTATATTATATAAGTTTTCAGATCAAGAGCGGAGTCCTGGGCGGGGCGCTGTGGCTCACGCCTGTAATCCTAGCACTTTGGGAGGCCGATGTGGGCGGATCACAAGACCAGGAGATCGAGATCATCCTGGCTAACACGGTGAAATCCCGTCTCTACTAAAAATACAAAAAATTATCCAGGCGTGGTCGTGGGCGCCTGTAGTCCCAGCTACTGGGGAGGCTGAGGCAGGAGGAGAATGGCGTGAGTCCGGGAGGCAGAGCTTGCAGTGAGCTGAGATCCGGCCACTTCACTCCAGCCTGGGCGACAGAGCGAGACTCTGTCTAAAAAAAAAAAAAAAAACAAAGAGAGCGTACTCTTGGCTGAAGATATTGTCATTGCCAGATACAGAGTATTTAACAGGATAAGGTCGTCGAGGTAGGAAAAGATGAACCAGTAAAATGCATGCTAAGGAGCAAAGAAGACTGAAGGGAGTCTTCCTACGCTTGTATAAAGAAAATTGTAGTACAGTGTTCTCAAAGTTAAGTGAAAGACTGTGTTTTGAGAAAAGAGATATAAATGTTGCTGAGAAGCAAAATGAGATGAGGCCAGAACACAGATTCTTGGATTTAGCAATGATCAAAAATTTAGTGACATGGATAAGTGCAAGTCGGGTGAAATTGAAAAGTCTATTGGAGTATGTTTAAGAGATAATGAAAGAAGAAGAATTGGAGACAATGAGTGTAGAGAGTTCTCCTCAGGCATTTTATTGCAAAGGATGACGGAGTAATGGGATGAGAGTGAAAGGAATGTCAGGTCAGAAGAGTTTTTATTGCTTATGAATGTTTTTCATATGGGAGAAACGGGCTACTTTTATCATATGTTGTGAATTATACAGTGCAGAAGGAAACATTGATGAAGTGGGACAAAGGGGTCAGGACTGAGGTTCACCATAGTATGACTCTCAACATATAGGCAATGCACATATATTAAATCACAGACATCCTGGGCAGCTGTCTGCACTGTTTATCACTGAATCCCCATGCCCAAAGAGTAAAACCTCTTGATTTGTGGGGTACACTGGAAAAGAAATATTGAAATCAATACTAGCGGATAGCCCGTGATGCATGCAGCAGTGATCATGTTTTGACAACACATTAATGCCAATGGACCATCTGTCTTCGTCACTGAAAACACTGAGCTTAGCAATATGCCTCCTGACCTTGTGTTGTATTGGAAGGGAAAAAAAAGGCAAAATTCAAAAGTCCTCACATCATTTCCACTTAGTTTATGTAGAAAGATGTCTATGGTCTGGAAAAACACTTTTCAATAATTTCGATCTTTTTGATTCAAACATTTAAAGACACATCTATGGACCATCATAACTTTCAGGCATGAATTATAAATCCATCTCTTCCTATCCCTTAAAGAACGTGTATAGAATGCAAGTGCTTGAAAGTGACATTATTGGTAGTGTAGCCTTGAATTTATTCCACATAACAAAAGTAACAAACCAATCAAACATCATGTCATCTGAATCAATGGTAAGTTCGGAAGCTGCAAACAGTAGCCACTGTGCTCGAGTGAGTGCAATGAATATATTCTGAGAATTTTATGTGGCAAAATGGAACAGACTCGGAATTTATAATGTGAAGACAGTTTGACATTATTTTTTTATGTTGGAATGTTGTAAATCTAAGGTAACATACAGTTTTAGAAATTAAACTGTTTTGATTGATTTTGTAGTTATGTATTGTTACCTCATGTACTCAGAACATAAAAATATGTTTCTCTGTAAATATCTCAAAATTAACTTCTAATGTTTTCTCTTGTTTGAAAGATTGTAGTCTTGTATTGTTATAATACACAAACATTCTAAAGAGATTCATATAAGTGGAAATTTAGATAAAATATTAACAATTTATTATTTGTCTATTATAAGCTAAATTATTACGGCAAAGTTTGACAGAAATAGAGAAAAATTAAACTACATTAATTAAGTCACAGTTATTTAGATAAAATAGAAATAATTATCCTGAAGGACAATTTCAGGAGGTAAAAGTTACTAAGAGAAGAACTCTATTATTTTTAAATAACTTAACTCTACAACAGCAACCAAAGATTGGTCTGAAAATTCTGCCTCTGAAAATTTGACAAAGATAAAAAGCAGAGGAAAACTGCTTAAGACGATGTGCTCCCAATCATCACCTCCATCTCTGCTCCAAACACAAAAGTTTTAAAAAAGAAAGCTAAAAATGTGTTTATTCTGAAAAAAAAGAAAGAAAAAACCACCACAAATAAGAATCCCTAGGGGCTATAGGTAATATAAATCTCTGTATATGATGTATTAGGGTTTTTCAGAGAAACAGATCAACCTATTTGTTCTGTATATACATACACACACAGAGAGATATTTATTTGAAAGAATTGGCTTATGCTATTGTGGAGGCTGACAAGTCTGAAATCTGCAGAGAAGGTCTGCTGGCTGGATACCCAAGGAAGAGTGAATATTTCAGTTTTCACTCTGAAGGCAGTCTAGAGATGACTTAGAATTTCTTCTTCTCCTGGGGACCTGTCTTTTTTCTAATGCCTTTAACTGATGAAATAAGGCATACCTGCTTTATGGAGGATTATCTCTTTTATTCAAGGTCTACTGATTTCAGCATTAATCATATCTACAAAATATCTTTATGGCAACATTTAGACTGGTGTTTTATCAAAGAATGGGTACTGTAGCCTAACCAAGTTGACACACAAAGCACACTATAACACACAGAAAGTCACTGACATATAAAATTCGCTATTACACAAGGAAAAGCTGGTAGAGTTTATAGCCTACAATTTGGGCTATGCTTTTATAACAAAACCTATATTCTCCATGTCACCAAAGATAGGGTCCCATACATAGTAAAATATTATTTCTGGCCTCAGAAATCTAGAGAAGTAGGTGAAGGTGGAAAAAATAAAGTTAAGAAATATGATCTAACTGGCAAAAAAGTAAAAAAATACCTATTTAAGATTAGTCCATAAAATACAATCCCAAATATATGTTGAAACATGACAGTAAGACAGCCAGCCTATGAATACACATTTGGAGATGAATTCAGTCTGTATAAAACCCCCAAAAAGCAACATTCAAAAACCTATATGATGAATATATTTTTTATCCTCAAAGAAATAAGGAAATAATACTATCAATAAGAAAAGAAGTAATTACTTGGGGATGAAGGTGAACTGGTTCAAGTAAAATAAGCAAGGAGCCATAAAAAGTGATAGATTAAAAATACTGTAAATACAGTAATAAAAACAGCATGGCACTGGAAAAAAAGAGTAGATACAATTAACAATGGAACAGAATAAAGGACCCAGAAATAGACCCACTCAAATAGAGTTAAGTGATCTTTGCCAAAGAAGCAAATGAAATACAATGAAAAGAATATTTTCAACAAATGCTACTGGAGCAATTATACATTGACTTACAAATTAAAAAGAAAAATGAAGTTAGACACAGACCCTTCACAAAAATTAACTCAAAATTTATCTTAGACCTATGCATAAAATTCAAAACTATAAAACTCCTAGAAGATAACATAGGAGAAAATCTAGATGACTTTGGGTTTTATAACTTTCTAGATAGGACACCGAAGGCATGATCCATGAAAGAAATAATTGATAAACTGAACTTCATTACAATTAAAAAGTTTTGCTCTGCCAAAGACATAAATCACATATCGGAAGAAAATATTTGCAAAGGACATGTTAGAAAAAAAAACTGTTATCCAGAATACACAAAGAATTCTCAGAACTCAACAATAAAACAATCCAATTAAATAAATGGGCAAAAATAGCTGACAGACGCCTCAACAATTAAGATATACATATGAAAAATAAGCATATGAAAGATGTTCAACTTCATATTTCATTAGGGAATTGAAAATGACAACAACAATATACCACTGCTTACCTATTCGAACGGCCCAAATCCCAAACACTCATAACACTGAATGCTGGCAACAGCAACCCTCGTTCATTCCTGATGGGAATAAAAAATGGTGCTGCCACTTTGGAAGACAGTTTGGTAGTTTCTCATAAAACTAAACATATTCTTGCCATACGGTCCATCAATCACACTCCTTAGTATTTACTCAAACGAGTTGAAAACTTACATTCATGCAAAAGCTTTTATACAGATGTTTATAGCAATTTAAATCATAATTGCCATACCATGGAAGCAATCAAATTGTCCTTCAACGGGTGAATGGATAAATAATCTTGGTATATCCAGACAATGCAATATTATTTGGCATTAAAAGGAATGAACTTTCAATCCATGAAAAAAAAAAAAAAAAAAAAAAAGAGCAATCTTAAAGGCATATCACTAAGTAAAAGAATCCAATGTAAGCCGGGCATGGTGGCTCACATCTATAATCCCAGCACTTTGGGAGGTCGAGGCGGGCAGATCATGAGGTCAGGAGATCGAGACCATCCTGGCTAACACAGTGAAACCCCATCTCTACTAAAAATACAAAAAATTAGCCAGGCATGGTGGCGGGCACCTGTAGTCCCAGCTACTGGGGAGGCTGAAGCAGAAGAATGACGTGAACCCGGGAGGCGGAGCTTGCAGTGAGCCGAGATCGTGCCACTGCACTCCAGCCTGGGCTACAGAGCGAGACTCCATCTCAAAAAAAAAAAGATAAAAAAAAATTAAAAAAATAAAATAAAAAATATTATCAGTAAGCACCATACTGCTGCATCAAGTAACATTCATTTTCACTGTAGCATACTATTACACTGAGGCATTCTTTTACATTCCATCAACAAGAATATTTGCACACATTGTCAATTTATTTTAATCAAGGAGCAGTAGAACCATTTCCAGTTTTTTCTTACTGCAAGTGAGTTATTGTAAATTTTCATCCTTCTATCTCCTGATATGTGCAAGTATTTTTCTAGGGTATTAAGGCAAGGCATAGATTGCTGAAGCATATGGGATAAGAACAAGCTTTATAAGAAAATGACAACTTGTTTTTCATAGGGCTTATATATTCCTGGAATACAGTGGTACACTCCTGGAGTAAAATATTACAGTCCTGTCTATATTATGAACACATTGTCATCCATATTTGCTCCAAAATCTTTCCTGTATACTTTCTTACCTAAAAGGCACCAAACAGAATTCCTACAAGTAAGTGAATTTTATCCTATTTTCAAGATAAAATAATTATCCAATAAAAGCTATATACTAGTGAGGAAAAAGAGTCCCAACTTAGATTATTCAAGCAAATGTGAAAATAAACAGGAACAATCAATTAGAAAACTACATACTCATATGGCTTATGAAAATTAATGAAACAATACTGAAATAATCATTGTCCTAATCCAAAACTGTATTGAAAATACATTGATGGAATATATGGAGCAGTTTATATGCAAGGACGCTTCTCTTTAGAAATATTTATACATATAGCTAACCCAGTATCAAATAAAAGACTAAGCAAAAGAAAAGAAAATGCATGGCAATTTAAGAAAAAAATCATTCAGCAAACTTTAATATCCCTTCTCAATTAAAAAATGTATTATATGGCCAGGCACGGTGGCTCACCCCTGTAATCCCAGCACTTTGGGAGGCCAAGGTGGGCGGATCACGAGGTCAGGAGATCGAGACCTTCCTGGCTAATACGGTGAAACCTGTCTCTACTAAAAATACAAAAAAAATTAGCCGGGCGTGGTGGCGGGCGCCTGTAGTCCCAGCTACTCGGGAGACTGAGGCAGGAGAATGGCATGAATCCGGGAGGCGGAGCTCGCAGTGAGCTGAGATGGCGCCACTGCACGCACTCCAGCCTGGGTGACAGAGCAAGACTCCGTATCAAAAAAAAAAAAAAAGTATTATAAAATCAATATTAAAGAGATAGAACATTAATAACAAATGTATTGTGTTCTGATATTTAAGGAATAACCACTAATATGTGTGATATATGAAAGTAATAACCTTCACAGTTGACCAAAAATAAGATATCTAGGAATAAATCATATAAAGATTTGCAAAAAAATTGATGAAGTAATTTATAAAATGTCATTCATGTACATAACATTATCAGCTCAGAACAAAAATGTACAATTCTCAAGCTACCCCTTGATTTCATTTATTTCTTTATATTCTGAATATAATTTTTAAATGAATACAGTATGAATTATTTTTCCAACAAGTAAAGCAAGCCATCATGTGCTGGGTACTCAAACTCTCAGTGACTGAGGTATTGGTACCAGTTGTCTGTCTATTAAAACATTTTAGTATCTTTTCCCTAACATTAAAAATTATAAATTTTAGCTCCAAAGGGATAGATTTGTGCTTGTAAAAATTATAAATATATTGCTCAGACAGGGATCTTGGCAATTCCCTTAAATTACAGAAATGATACTACCGGTACTCTCGTGTTATAAAGAATAGTTTTTATCCCATTCCTTGAATCAGAAAGTTGTATCAATGCCTTTTCTTTCAAATGTCAGCAATTTTCTGCAAAGTTACTGGAAAGTGAGATTAAAATCTATGGTGACTTTGGAGATTATCTAGTATGTCTCCTTGTTTTATAAATTAGGAAACCAAATTGTTAGTGGATTTCCCAAAATCTTTAAACCTTGGTATGACAGGAACTAGCAGTAGGATTGCTATTTCCAAGTACCATATGTTTTATGTATTTTCTAACACACACTTATGGAGGTTTTATTTTGTGTCAGGCCCTTCCCTCTGTGGTTTCCTGATAATAACTTGTATAGGCCTGGTGCCATTTTTAATATACCATAGTACTAAATGTCTTTCCATAAAAATTCTGAAGTACCTATCTGATATGGTTTGGCTCTGTGTCCCCACTCAAATCTCATCTCAGATTGGAATCCCCACGTGTTGAGGAAGGAACCTCTAATGCCCATGTATGGAGGGAGGGAGGGAGGAGATTGAATCATGGGGCTGGTTTCTCCCATGCTGTTCTCATGATAGTGAGTTCTCATGTGACCCGATGGTTTTATAAGCATTTAACATTTCCCCTGCTGGCACTTCTCTCTCCTGCTGCCAAGTAAAGAAAGTCTTTGCTTCCCCCTTTGCCTTCTGCCATGACTGTAAGTTTCCTGAGGCCTCCCCAGCCATGTGGAACTGTGAGTCCATTAAACCGCTTTCCTTTATAAATTACCCATTCTCAAGTATTTCTTTATGGCAGTGCGAAAACAGACTAATACACTATCAATATTAGTTTTGTCAAATAATTTTCTAAGGTAAAATACATGGTGTGAATTATTCTATCACTTCCCTGAAATTAATTTAGCCAGTAATTATGATAATAAGACTCAATATTTTCAATATTTCATTATCCCTCCTCAAATTATGATTCAGTGGTGTCATTCTAAAATGCATACTCAAATTTTTACTTCTGTGATGACTTAAACCAGTGATACGATGACTTAAAAATTGCCTTTAGAAGTACATGAATGACACAGAACAGGCGTGAGCATTCGAGGATGCTTCCAGTACTTGTTTTGATGAAGCAGATGAGGGTGTTAACCTGTTGTAAGCCCAACTTTACCAGGAAGAGAAGAGATTAGGCAAGGACCAACTCTCAGTCATGAATCAAAGTCTATGACTTTATGACCAAGCCTCCATATCCTTACTGCTTTCCAACAATTATACCAGTGCATCTAACAGAAAAAGAAAACAAGATGCATGTGTATATATATAATATTTGAAAACAACTATGCTTTTGAAGGTATTTTCTAATAATTTTTAAAATGCTGGAAAATCAAAGCATCTACAGAAAAAATAAACACAGGTACTGTATTACACTTAGTTTGAAGAATCACGGTGAACAAACGGGCTGCTCTTTAATAGGGAAAAATCAGAACAGATTCGTTTTATGCCCATTCTATGATTTTTCCCCTAAACTAAGACATTGTATTGAATCACTTGGGCAATTCAGTTTCAGTAGAATTTGAAACAGAAAATTTGAGGTTTTTGAAACTTCCTCTTCTATTAATACCTAATGCAGTTACCAAAATATTGCTTTTTGATGAAAGGAAAGATAGCATTGTGATTGCAATCACAGACATTGACGTCAGACCATCTGGGTTTGAATTCCAATTTTGTCATTTATATACTGCATAAGTTAAGAGAAATTACCTAACCTTTGTGTTCCTAGTTTAAAAAAAAATAATATTAATAGTACCCACCTCAGGAGTAAGAATTGGTATGAGAGGAGTTCACATATGCAAAGTGCTCAGAACAGTGGCGGCCACATAGTGAGCTTTTTGCATTTGCTGTTATTAGTTGTCATCAAGTTACATTCTTAAAAAGCACTATTACATCTTTTCTAACTTAATCTGTCATGAGCTAAACAGGAACGTGTGTGTGCCAATAACATTTGTCTTTTTTCCACGTATGATATCATGCTAAAATGACAAGTCAAAACATGGAGATAGAAATTAAGTTTTGAAAAAAGCTGCTATTTTTTCCTATATGACACAAATGTAAACCCTCAGGTAAAAAACACCCACTCAAGCATAATTGCTGTACGAGTAAACCCTTACAAGTCATCACATTTTCTTTTCATTAACCCTCATTTTCTTTTTTGATGGAAAAATGAGTAAAGCTAGAAGACACCAATATTTAAGTATACTTTTCTTTAAAAAGTTTTTTTAAAGGACAAGACGTTTGTTGTCAGAAAAGGGATCTTGTCGCAGACTCCATGAAGAGGTTCTTGGATCTCTTTGGGGAAAGAATTCAGGGCGAGTTGCAGAGTATAGTAAAGATAAAACAGCTTATTAGGAACTACTCTACTACAGAGTAAGTTATCCTCAGAAAGCACAAGGAGGAACGCCCCTATCTTAAACATAATTCTTGCTTACATAGGATTGTAAGGCTAAGAATGGTATACTTTATTACAAATGCTTGTGATCAGCTTGTGACAGGCTATTAACATTATTTTCCTAGTAACTATTGATTTCAGCAAGAATTTATGATTAACTACTATCTTTAAAGTGAAACATATTTTTAAACTAAGAATGCTTTTTCTTCTTGACATTTTTAGGACATCAGGACATTTTTATAAATTCTACGTCTTTATGTATCATTAATTTGTTTCCTTAAACATAAACATCTTGTGACCAACAGTGCCTAATTCCCGGAGAATGTAACTGAGCAGTTTTGGTTTTATCCAGCCTTTATTCAAGATGGAGTCACTCTGGTGAGGATGCCTCTGACATGTTGATGTCTGTTCCTGTTTTGGGGAGAGAAGACTTCGGAGCCAGCCAATTATTCACCAGAGAGAGAGACAAAGCTCCCTGGAAGTGGTGCTCTTCCTTCACATATCACTTTCTTTCTGACTTTATGACACTGATCTTGCCATTTTTTTCTCTTCAGACATACTTTCAGTTTCATACCTTTAACTCTTTAGTTCTCATTTTTAATTGACCCATTTTTTAAATTTTGGAATGGGAGTTTCATTATTGAAAAGTGCTGTGCCACATGTCATGACATTCTCAGCCAGGCCTCCATAAGAAATGCTACCTGTTAGCAGTTTGCAGTAATTATTTCTTCGTATATGTTATTGAACTGGTCTTATCCATAGCCTTTAGGTTGCTAAGTGGTGAAAATAAGTCATTCAGTTTTAAGAACAAAATTTTTATGACTTTTTAACATTAAAAAAGAAAGCATTTTTCTTTAAATAAAATATATAAGTAACCTCTGAGAAAATTATCCAAAAATGTTATGTAAAAAGTTTGAAAGGAAATAGAATTGCATATACTCCCTATTAGCTCTATTCCTGGCCTTGGGAAAGTTATTTGCCATTCTGGGGCCTTGGTTTCATAAGCCTCGAAATGTATCTGATTAAATGTTTTTAAGAATTACAAACATTCTTTTTTTTTTTTAATTTTTTTATTTTTGAGATGGAGTCTCACTCTGTCACCCAGGCTGCAGTGCAGTGGCCCGATCTCAGCTCACTGAAAACTCTGCCTCCTGGGTTTACACCATTCTCCTGCCTCAGCCTCCAGAGTAGCTGGGACTACAGGCGCCTACCACCACGCCCGGCTAATTTTTTGTATTTTTAGTAGAGACGGGGTTTCACTGTGTTAGCCAGGATGGTGTCAATCTCCTGACCTTGTGATCCACCCACCTTGGCCTCCCAAAGTGTTGGGATTACAGGTGTAAGCCACCGCGCCCAGCCAAGAATTACAAACATTCTTGATGTAAGCAGTCTGTCATAGAGTAGATACTTAGAATTTTTTTTTCTTTTCTAACGAGAGTAATTAAACATTTCTAAGAAAAACTGAGCAAATATAGGCACTGTGAAACAAGTAATGCATTAACAAATCAATTTGGCCTTTTGCCTTTTTGTTTCTAAGGCTATTCTTTGGTTCAGGCATCAATCCTTTTTGCCTGGACTATGGCAATGGCCTTGAAATTCCAATAGTCTACAGTGGTCTCCCAACATATTCTCCCATCTGTAACTGAACTCCCAAAGTCTGCTGTTAAGGAATACAGTATTATACTTTCTTGAAACATTATACCAAATACTAGACTTTTCAATGATTCCTTTTGGCTTACACAATGTCAAAACCCCTTCACAACCTGGCCACACTCACCTTGCCATCTTCATTTACAGATACTCTCTATCACGTACTTACCACTCACTCACATCTCTGCTTCTTCTCCTGCATTTTCTATGCTCGAAGTGCTCTTCTCTTTCCTCCAAAATGAAAGCTTTTCTATTCTTCCAGTTTTAAATAAAATATTTGGTCTACTGGAAAGCTTTCCCTAAGCAGACTTTCTACCAGAGCAATAACACCTGACACTCTATATGCCCATAACTCATGAACAGTGGGAACGTTCCATTTTACATTAAGCTAGTTTTTATCTACGTATAAGCTTTCTGTCTGGTTTCCCACTAATGACACATCCAAACTTAACATGGTTAGCTTCCTAGAGCCACAATATTTTATTTTTGTATCTTTTGCATTCAGTATGTTTTCTGCCACGTGCAATATTTTAATGTTAGATCCAACCATCTTTTAGAGAGTATGTTTTGCTCTCAAACTTCTCTAAATATGTAATGCATATCTCTTTGCTTTAAGTTAAACTTTATATTTCACAGTAATGTATTTAGATTTAATTCACTACTTTTTAGTTACAATCTGCATGAATAAACTTTTAAAAATAGGAATATTATTGAAAAAATGTTTTAAGTTATCCTGAACTTCTTGATGAAGGGATACAAATTTCTGATCACATGAGATATGTGTGGACAAGGAAAGGAGGACAATTTTTAAAGTTACTGAATTGTTTATAGATCTTAAAATAATCAATATACAAATATGTATCCAATAGTATATAGAATTTTATGCCTTTCTGTTTACTAATGATCATACAAGAGCTATTTTCTATTAATCTTCTATGTCATCAGAAATCCGATGAGAAAATAAATGGTCTAATCCCAAAGGGCTAATATCCAGCAGGTACAAGGAATTCAAACAATTTGACATGAAGAAAAATACATTTGAAAATGGGCAAAGTGCATGAACAAACATTTTTCAAAAGAGGACATGTAAGTGGTCAAAAAACATGAAAAATTGCTCATTACTAATTATGAAAAATGCAAATTAAACCAATCAGAATGGCTATTATTAAAAAGTCAAAAAACAACAAATGTTGGGAAGGATGTGGAGAAACAGGAATGCTTATACACTGTTGATAGGTATGTAAATTAGTAAAACCTTTATGGAAAACAGTATGGAGATTCTCAAAGAACTAAAAATAGAAGTTCCATTGATCCAGCAATCACACTACTGGGTATACAACCAAAGGGAAAGAAATTAATACATCAAAAAGATACCTGCACTAATATGTTTACTGCAACGCTATTTACAATAGCAAACCCATGGAATCAACCTAAGTGCCCATCAATGGAAAAATGGATAAAGAAAATCTGGTATATGTACACTACGGAATATTATACAGACACAAAAAGATGCAATTATGTCCTTTTCTGCAACATGGGTGGAATTGGAGGCTATTACCAAAACGAAATAACTCAGCAATAAAAAGTCAGAAACTACACGGTCTCATTTGTAAGTGGCAGCTAAACAATGGGTATACATGGAAAGACAGAGAATGGAATAATAGACAAAATATAGGAGGGTAGCAGAGGGGTGAGGGTTGAAAATTACCTACTGGGTACGATGTTCACTATTCAGGAGATGGGTATACTAAAAGTCCAGACTTCAGCACTACATAATACACGCATGTAAGAAACTCACACTTGTACCCCCAAAAGATATAAAAATTAAAAAGATTAGAAAATAAGAAAAAATAAATGGTCTAATTATGAATAGCAAATATATTTTCCATAATCATGGCTCTTTGAATAATCTGCTAAACAAATTTGTAATTTGATGGAACATATAGAATGAGCATATAAATGATACTGTTATATGAATCTGACTCAACATTTACTAAGCACTGGCAGAAAATAGGTGACATGATAATATATTCATTTAGGATGATCGTTGCATTTATTACATGTCAATGAACATACATTAGTACCATATTCTAAAATACTATTTAGTTACAATTTTCAAAAGAAATAACATTCTTAAAAGGTAAAGTGATTCCTCATAGTTACATTAGCATGAGTGTTTCAAAATAGGCTCAATGAATCTGTGTGTGTGCGAGAAACAGAACAAAAGCCTATCTGACAAAGGCTTTGAATTTCATACTACTCCCTTTTCTCCTATAATCTCTAGAAACTAAGTTTTAGGGAGCTGTCATGACACAAAATGATTCATGATAAAATTGTTCATTGCTTTTTGTTTCTGTGAAGCAACTGAAATTAGCATTATCATGTAGTCATTAAAACACATTTGCTTAAGAATAATCGGTGAAAAAAAATCTGCTACAGCGCTCTTAATCTTAAACCAGCATTTAGGACACTTTCATCCTAATGTGTCCTAATGCCACTTGAAGTTTAAGAGCACTGTAGCAGATCTTATATCTGATTTCATATGTTTCAAGAAAATCTAATTGGACTGTCAGCATATAAAAGGAAAATTAATGCATAGTAAAACAAATACATGTGCAGTCATGTGTTGCTTGAAGATGGGGAATATGATCTGAGAAGTGCATCTTTAGGCAATTCCATCATTGCATGAATATCATAGAGTGTACTTTCACAAACCTAGATGGTAGAACCTACTACACACCTAGGGAATGTGGTATATAGTCTATTGCTCCTGGGCTTCCAATCTGTACAGAATGTTACAGTACTGAATACTGTAATTGTAACACAGTGGTATTTGCATACCTAAACATAGAAAGATACAGTATAAATATGATATAAAAGGCATAAAATGGTACACCTATCTTGGACATTAACCATGAATGGAGCTTGCAGGACTGGAAGTTTTTCTGAGGGAGTCAGTGGGTAAGTGGTGAATGAGTTTGAAGGTCTAGGCCATTAGTACACACTACTGTCGACTTTATAAAGACCGTACACTTAGGCTACACTAAATTTATTTTGAAATATTTTTCTTTCTTTGATAATAAATACATCTTAGCTTGCTGTAACTTTTTTTACTTTAAAAACGTTTTAATTTTTTTAACTTGATTCTTTTGTAATACTTATTAAAATGTACATTGTACAACTGTACAAAAATACTTTTTTCTTTATATCCTTATTCTACAAACTTTTTCCTGTATTTAAATTTTTTCCTTTTTGAGTTTTTGATTGTTTTCTTAAAAATAAAGACACAAACACATACATTAGCCTAAGCCTACACAGGGTCGGGATCGTATCACTGTCTCCCATCTCCCCAGCTTGTCCCACTGGAAGATCTTCAGGAGCAATAACATGCATGAAGCTGTCATCTCCGATGATAATGATGTCTTCTTCTGGAATACCTCCTGAAGGACCTGCATGACGCTGCTTACAGTGAACTTTAAAAAATATATAAGTTGAAGGAGTACACTCTAAAATGATGAAAATATATAGTATATACATAAGCCAGTAGTAACAGAGTAATTAATTATCTTTATTAAGTGTATGTGCTGTACCTAACTGTATGTGTTATACTTTGATACAACTGACAGATAGTAGGTTTGTTTGCATCAGTATCACCACAAACACGAGTAACGTGTTGTACCATGGCATTATGGCCGCTACGACATCTAAACATTACTAAGCGATAGGGATTTTTTAGTTCAATTATAATCTTATGGGATCACTTTAGCATATGCGGTTTGTTGTTGACTGAAATGTCATTATGAAGCATGTGACTATGTATCAAAATTAATGTGGGATAGTTAAAATGAGATGTATGTTTTATTACCTCATATTGCAATAAGATAGGTACCTATGTATGTATAGCAAACAAATAGGTATTCTGTTTAAAATGTGGATACTCACATCTAACATAACACAGCAGGGTCAGAAAGAGCTGAGAAGAAATCCATTTTACCAACAACCCACATAGATGCAGATTATTCTTCTGATAAAAGTGATTGCATGTAATTCTTGGTGACTTCTGAATAAAATTTCTCCTAAGTCAAACTTTCCTCTGTATGTCATTTTGATATAAAGCAAAGCATCATGGTTAGGCTTTTCTTCAAATTTAGATTTAAATTACACTTACAATGCTTGGGTATGACAGAACACCTGCTGATTTTTTCACTCATAATTTCTCCTTAATCTATAAAATGTATTATTAGTAAAGAATAACTTTTAGAACTATAGAAAAATGCCTGATTATGTTGGAGATAATATAACAATTTTCTACAGCTTTTCTAAATTCTAACATCTACCCTGTCACTAAAGAATGTTCCCTAAGAACTTTTTGGCAGCATACCCCTCAGGAAACTAGATGTAATTTTAAAAATATGATCTGGAGATTTTGTTCTACAGATGATTTATTGTATAATCTTAGTGACTTTGGTGAGGAAAGATAGATCTAAGCCGTAGTGATAAGTTTATTAAATTCACTCATTATTTTACCTCTCTAGTTGAATTTGCACCTTAAATTCAGTATTCCCATTACTTTATTAACTCAAGGCCAAGGATTCAGGCCCTTTTAAAATGTGGTCAGCAGAATACTCTTGCTTCCAGCTAAACAGAGTAGCACATGGACAAAAAAATCTTTCCATGGACGTAAACGAGAGAAGTTAAGAAAAATTGCAAATGTATGTATTGTTTATTTGTTTGTGTTTGATTGTCTAAAGGCAGCAGAGTGGTGCAGAGGTAATAGTGAAAGACCTCATTTCACAGAGGGGAACTGCAGAGAAATAAACAGATATCTGTAGCCACTTTTTCTCTTAAGATACTTCTGTTTGCAGGTATATGGAAAGAGGCTGAGGTTGTAGGCACAGGGCATGAGAAGAATGCCACAGGTGAGAGTAAAAACAAACAACTATTTTGTTATGTGGCTGAAGACATGAAATTTTTAGATGGGAGTTCTGATAAAAATGAGGGTCATAGATATAAACCTTAAAATACAGATGATTTTCCTTCAGGATGTCTTCAAGATCATGATGCTGTGTAGATCAGAGGCTAAGAAGGTGACACAAAACCTGAACAGCAACGCAGAGTTTTCCACAGACTTGCTATACTGAATAGACAAAGTATAAAGTTCAGAACCCACGTGGGGACCAATCTTAACAAGTATCTCAGGCTTTCAGTGGTAATCACTGGACGGACATGCCTGAGAAGTAGGTGTAAAGCAGATTTAGAAACATTATTACTACAACTCTAATACATCCCAAACTCAACAAGCTCCTGATTAGACGAATTTCATCAATTGCCTGCTCTATCTTCCTAGCAGAGAGAGGGGTAAACCATCTTTGATTAACGTTAACATAATTCAGAATCGTTACACTTTTCAAACAATATCTGATATTCAATAAACTCACTAGACTTGCCAAAGTATAGAATAAATGATGAAAAAGAAATATTAAATACAGATAATAGAAGAAGTATACCCCTCGATGATCTAAGTATTAGAATTAGCAGACTATAATTTTATAATATTTTATGTTTAATATTTTTAGTGAAGTAGAAGGAGAGTTGGAAAAATCAGATAAAGAGATGGAGAATAGCACCAGATAATTAAAATTCATAGAAACAGAAAGTGAAGTCCAATTTTAAATGGTTTCATCTGGAACTTTAAATTTTTACATATCATTAGCTCAAACCATATTGAAGCAATAATACAGGTGCATGAAAGTTTTAAAATATAATTTGTTTCCTCTTGAATCAAGTGCAAATTGGGGAAATTCTGGATATATGTTAAATACTGTAAGAATGTGTTTTTACTAGAGAAATTCAATTCAATACATGTTTAAAATAACAACACAGGTTATCATTAATGATTACTTCTCCCTTAGTCTAATGTATTGTTGTGAAAAAAATCTAGTTAGAGCAAACTTTTGTCCTCTCTTCTCATATTTACTGCTGAAAGGAAAGTTAATTTTGAGGTTGGTAAGTGTCACAGGAAGATTTCTAACATGACCCCCAAACTTCCCTTCCCTTGTTTTTAAGACACTCTAGTATCTCTCCTCCCCTTCACTGTGGGCAGAACATATGAAGATGATGAAATTCATTCCCATGATGATGTTCCCTTACATAGAAAGACGAAAGATTTTACAGATGTAAGTGAAGTTTCGAATCAGTGTGTTTTAAGTTAATTGAAAGACAGGTTACTCTATGTGGATCTGAATAGGTGAGCTCTTAACGGCCTACTTAGGTTTCTATTGAGATCAGAGAGATTATGATTCTGGTCTTGAAAAAGCAAACCTGGGTGCATTCTATAGCTAAAAGAAACTGAAATCTGGAAACAGTTACATGAGCTTGGAAGAGGACCCTACGCCTCAGCCCTGGTCAAGTGAGCATAGGACTCAGATACGTCATGCCTGGACTTCTGATCTCAGGCATGTGAGATAATACATGGATGTTGATTTAAGCTGCCAAACCTGTCGTGATTTCTATGCAGTGATAAAAAGCTAATACAATAAGTCTGGACAAAGTTAGTTAGAAAGTGTTGTTCAGTCTTGTTCTCAGAAAACCTGCCTGACCACAGGGTGCATAAGACGATTCTTGCAAGAAAATCCTGTAATTTTTCTAGCTGTGCCATTATATTAGTTAGTAAGCCTATATCAGGAGTATGTAGTAGCAAATTCACTTCTCAGATATAAAAAAAAGTTCTTCAATCAGCTTTGTTAATAACACAGATAAAGTTTACATCTTAATCTGAATCCTGAATCTATCTTTCTTGTAGTTCTGAATTATTTTGGAGAACATAAACAAACATTTATTACTGGATGTTCACAAACCCAAAAGTCTATAATATTTTCATTAGTCATCTCACAATAATATATTACCAATATGTTATACCATCCCTGCTGAAACAGTTGACAGAAAAATTAAACAATTAAAAAATAATGAAGTGCATCATGGCAGAAATGGCATTTCTCTATCAAAATCTATAATGATTTCAATGTTTTCAAAACAATCACCACTGAGTTTTCTTACCTTCTTGCTAAGGTTAAATAGGTTGAAAATATTACTTTTTCTTTTTAAATTACTTTTCCATTTTAAATGCACAGAAATGGTCATGGTGGAATAAAATCATTACAAATATAGTATCCTTGAATGACGTCTGAGTTGTTGTTTGGAACAAATTTGTGTAACTGGCAGCTTTGAGCTTCCTAAATCTCCTTGGCAGAAATAATGTCCCAATTGTTTTTCCAGTAACAGGATGACAATGTTCTTAAATAAAATTGTCACTAAATTTCCTTTTGAATTCTGACTGCATGATTGAATAAATATTGTCTGCTGAAACTGGCTGTGAAGATAAGTATTTCATGATGGTTAATATATTTCATATGCAAATGTTTTGGCCTCATTTTATATTGGAAACAAGAAAAAAATTGTGTTATCTATTTAATTTAGAATGTACTATCAAATCAGATGCATAAGTCCCTGAAATTAGAGACTTTATTGTATCATGTTATTAAAATGGCACATTTTGTACTGAAGACAGTTCAGTGATAATATGTTGATTTCAGTATGCATAAAGTATTACCAGAAAGAAATATGTTCCATTAAATGTGAATTATTTGAGTACATAGCTGTTATAAAAATAAATATATATACAGAGGCATGTAGTAGACACACACATATATATGTATTTATAAATGCATACAACACACACTTCAACTTGGGCTGACATCACTGTCTCCAAATTTTTGTCTGGATTTCTCTCTGGAATTAAATCATCATATACATTATCATGTGTATCTCTGGATTTCTTGAAACATTAGAGAGATACAACATACTACTTTTCCCCTGCAGAACATATCATTGTATAGATTATTTTAAATTTAATCTCACTTGCTTTTCTGTGCACATATTTTGCTTAATAACATTCTACTTGATTACCTAAATATAAATATATATAATTGTCATTTGTTACAAGATTTATAAGGATTATTTTTCCACTTCCTATAAGTTTTAGTTCTAAAAAAAATTATGCTGCATGAAAAATATATCAATTTTAGAATTTTAGAAATATGTGAATTATTTCTCATCCTTGAAAGCAGATTTCATAGTTTGCAATTCAGAAAATAAAATACTTTTATGTTTTCTTAGTACCAATTGTTCTCCCTTCCTAGATATAAAAGTATGGTATTTTATTATTGTTTGTACAAGCCAAGAACAGCCTTTTTGTGAAAATCTCCACACATCCATTAAACCTGTAATCTGTTATCCCATTTAAGGTGGATTTACTTTGAATTGGCCATAAATTTTCTTTTTGTGTTAGCTGCCAGCCTCCTTAGTCAATAATGCTCTGACCATTGCTTTTTCAAGAGTACACCAGTAGTATTTTCTCTTGTCAAATACAATCGCATATATATATATTTCTTTATCCAAAATTAGAAGATGATTCTGAAAACATAGCAACACGAAAACATTAGTAGAATTAGAAACAGTAAGTCTCTGAAAGAAAGAATTGGGAGAGGATAAAGAGCCAAAGATCCACAGGCAGGGAAAGACTCACATTTAAGGGTGGAAATCAGATAGAGGGGAAGTGAATGAGGGGTTTGGTGCAAGAGAATGTAATAGTATAACTTTGTGTCATGTAGTAAAGGCTAAAGGAAGGAAAGGAAAGGGAACAATAAAGCCTTGTGAATGTTGTGAAATGAAGACAAGAAAGTGACAGTGAACAAAATAGTACCATCGCATTTGAAAAGAAAAAAAACTATGCAAAATAGTAGAGAAGAAAGTAAAATTATATGGAGACCTGCAAAATTCTTATTATCCCAGAGTTGTTCCCTACTCTCGTCAATTAAGATTATTTTTATTGTAAAATAAACTAATATCTTAATAATCTTATTTTTCTATAAATAAAAGGAAAAGTTTTGAGATCCTCTACTGAGTCACAAATCTATTTCTGTGTCACTCTATGCTCAGATAGTTCCAGCTAATATTAAATGAAAAGTTGAGGAATTAAAAGAAGAGATTTTATAACTACAATTTTAAGTTATCTCAGATAATTCAATCTCTTATAATAGTATAGAGCCCTATATCAGTCAGGGTTCCCTTAGAGAAACAGAATAAATGTTATATGGGATTATATATGAACACTGGCAAATTTGAAATCCATAGGGAAGATTAACAGTTTGGAAACTCAGGCAAGAGCTGATTCTAAAATACATATGGCAGGCTGGCAAGCTGGAAATCCAGGCAGGAATCCTATGTCGCAGTTTCAAGGCAGAATTATTTTTCTAGAAAACCTTAGGTTTTGCTCTTAATGGGTTCAGTTGGTTGGATGGCACCCATTCATATTATCAAGAGCAATCTACTTTACGTAAAGGCAATTGATTATGGATGTTAGCTACATATAAAAAAACCTTCATAGCAACATGTAGATTAGAGTTTGACCAAACATCTGGGTACCATATCCTAGCCAAGGTGACCCATAAACTTACCAGTCACAAGCCCCTACCATAAAAACAAAACAAGTGATTTAAAACAGAAAACAGGACATAAGAATGGAAAGAATGTGGACTTAAAATAAGATGAAATGCAAAATTAAAAATACAGTCTTTTAGTTTTGTGAAACAAAAAATAAAATAATTACAAAAATGTTATGTAGTGACTTGCATAGTCCATCTTAGGTATTTGAGTGAAATTATTTTTCTCTGAAAAAAAATAATTTCTTCACGTTTCTCTGAAGAGGACAATTGATTTAAAGTCCTGACTGTCTCCTGTAAACCCAATCTTGGAGACACTCCAGAGACTAGAAACAGACTGAAGGATCTGTCACATTAACATAAAAGCGAGGAGAAAACTGTAAGATGTTTTTAAGTACTAGACTGAAAGAGAAACAATAGCCTACAATAAAAGAGGTCTGGGAACAAAAACAAGAGAATTTTTAAAAATGTGTCAATTTCTCATCTCCATATTGACCTGAATACTCTATAACCATACAAAGACAGAAAACTAGTGTCCTATCCAGTACTATAAGGATCCAAGGTTAATATAAGTACAATTTTCAAGACTAACCTAGATAAACCTCCCTAGTCCTTCAGATTATAGTGCTTTCCCATTTGCTGCCTCTGAGAACTAGGTGATTTTAAATAAGGATAACAACACAGGTACACACTATCATGCTGTCTTCTAGGATACTGTTAATCCGTACTCCAGACTCATCAAGCAAGGCTCAAGCTAGCATCTGGCTTTAGCTGTTCCACCATGGTACACATCATGAATATAGCTCCAAAGCGTAAGAACTCACAGAAAAATAAGTATTTAATATACTACAGTTAAAAGGAAGAGAAACTAGAGTAGATTAAGCAGAATTTACATATTCAATAAGCAATCATTTAAAACAAGCATATTTAATATCTGCAAAGATATGAGGGAAGATACTGGAGCAAGAAGAAAGCACAGGAAGTCATAAAATATCAATGAGGTATAATTTATGGAAAGAACTAATTGAGATAAAGGAATCAACAGATTGAGTTCTAGAATGAAAATCAGAGAGGGATGAATTATTGACCTGCACAATTAGGTAGAGCAACTCTCCCAGTTGTTAGAAAGAGAAAAATAAATTTTAGAAGAAACATGAAACGGATATGGATGTTGGAAATATAATTGCCCATACTTACAGATTTACTAGAAATAAAAAGTGATGAGGCAAATTTTTTTTAAAAAAATTATGGAGAAGGCCTGGCGCCATGGCTCATGCCCCTAATCCCAGCACTTTGGGAGGCCGAGCCGGGCTAATCACGAGGTCAGCCGATCAGGACCGTGCTGGCTAACATGGCAAAACCCCGTCTCCACTAAAAATACAAAAAAGTTAGCCAGGCGTGGTGGTGGTCGCCTGTAGTCCCAGCTACTAGGGAGGCTGAGGCAGGAGAATGGCGTGAACCCGGGAGGCGGAGCTTGCAGTGAGCCCAGATCACATCACTACACTCCAGCCTGGGGGACAGAGCGAGACTCTGTCTCAAAAATAAAATAAATAAACAAAAAATAATAAACAAATAAAACAAATAAAAAAACGAAAAACAAATAAAAAATATGAATAAATATGAAGAAAAATAAATAAAAAACAACAAATAAAACAAAAAACAAATAAAAATGAAGAAATATTAAGAAAGAAAGGATGATGTAGAATTTCTGATATCATACAGTACAAAACAAAATTCCACGCAAAATCATGTTCAGTAAATTTTAAGTCATTTTTTAAGATGGGAAATTCTAAAAGAGAAGTGAATCAAATTAGCTACCAATAAAACAGTAACAGTTTGATATTATACACATTACACCTGTTGTCAAAAATAATGGAGTCGCTAACAGGGTGAAACCCCGTCTCTACTAAAAATACAAAAAAAAAAAAAAAAAAAAAAAAAAAAAAAAAAATCTGAAGGGTGGCGGGCACCTGTAGTCCCAGCCACTCCGGAGGCTGAGGCAGGAGAATGGCGTGACCCCGGGAGGCGGAGCTTGCAGTGAGCCAAGATCGCACCACTGCACTCCAGGCTGGGCGACACAGAGAGACGCTGTCTCAAAAAAAAAAAATGGAGTCATATTTACAGGTATTAAAAAAAAGAAACTGCAAAATTCAAATTTTCCATTTATTTAAGTTAAAGGAAAACACATGGTGTCAGAAAACTAATCATATAAAGAGCCAATATGAAATAAAAAATAAAAAAAAAAATTAAAAAAGGAAAGAAAAGAAAAAGGAATGGAAGGGAAGTGAAGTAAAGAAAAAAGATACTACCTCCTTATTAATAATCTAGAAAGAAATTTCTTGAATATACCAATGTGGTGGAGGGCAGGAAGTAGGGTGGAAGACACCATAAAATGATGCATAGTAAGTTTTCTCACTCAAGGGTACTTAGAGTCTGAAAAAAATTGGTAAAACAATAAATACATGCTTGGATAAATACTTGAATGAATCTCAGGGATAAATTCTAAGAGAACAAAATTAGTAAATATGCATTTTGAGGCAGAAATAACCATTTAATCAATACAAAAAGATGAAGAAATTTTTTAAAAGAATACTTAATGAAACCCAAAACAGACTGTAAAGGAGACTAAATGAAGCAGTAATCATGGTAAATTGTAATGACTCAAATAATATTATACCAAAACTAAGAAATGTTCCTCGGCTATATAATTTCTTAGTTTTGGTGTAATGTTACTTTTTTTCCATATGGAATAAAGTAACATTACACCAAAAATAAGAAATATTTTTTTCCATATGGAAAAACGTATTATACCAAAAGTATATTTTCCATATATATACACACACACAAATACACACACAACATAACATATATATGATATATTTAAGATACGTGTCTTTTATTTTATATAAAATATTTTTATATAGGAAATATATTCATATATTTATATATTAAATATATTTGTTTTTATATATGCATATTTTATCTATCTAAAATAAGATTATATATATCTTATATATCTTATATATTATATATATTTATTTTACATGTATAAAATAAAAGATATATATATAGAAAAACATAGTGGGCAAAGTAAACAAGTTGATAAATATTATAAAACAAGATTTGTGATGCCAACAATTATGAACAATTATAAAGAAAAAATTATATTTAGAAAATGCAAGAAACTCTTATAAACAAAAACATACACAAAGCCAAATGGAAAAAAATGAGCAAAATTATAAATCAATTTTCAGGAGAATTCCATATGATGAACATTAGTAATCAGTGTATTTTGTCAAGCTATTGGACTGATAAAAATCACAATGCCAAATGTTGGTAAATAATCAATAAATTTTTTTTCTGTATAGAGGTTGTACAAATCTTCACTCTCATTAGTTCACTTCCTGTTGTTTTATGATTGATTTTTAATGCTTTGTTTTATGTTTTAAGGTAATTAGATAATTACCATAATAAATACTGTAGCTACTTTCCCCTTTATGTCACTTCTTTTCCTTACTTTATAATCTGAACTACAAATAAGGATATTTTATTTCATGTAGGTTATATAACAATCTTCTAATTTTTTTACATTTTATGTACTGAAAAGTTTTATGATGCTTTTTTTCAGAAATAATCGTTTTTGTATTTAAAAGATATGTAGTAATTTTTATTAGGTTCAGTTCTGCCTCCATATTTGAGTTTTATTCTTTTCTATTGTCTAACATATTTGTTGTACATTACTTGTCTCATTTAAATTTTAATTTTGGAAACACTGTTAGATTAATAGACTCATTATGGAATTTCCTGATTCTTTGGTCTTCTTTAATTTTCTGTTCTATATCCATTCTCTGGAATTAAGTATTATTTTAATTTATTGTATTCAATACAACAACACTTTTCTTGCTGAAATGTGTTGGCAAGTATCTCCAACATGTCATGAAATAGGTAGAAGTAAACTAGTGAAGAGTTTGGTCTTGTTTCTGACTTCAATGAGAATGTCAGTGGTGTTTTTAAATTGGTGTTGACTTTAACTGAGGAAAAAACATCTACAAGCATGCTTTGGAGATATTGCAGGTTCAGCTCTAGATTATTGCAATAAAGCATATATTGCAGTAAAATGAGTCACATAAATATATTGGTTTCCTAATGCATATGAAAGTTATGTTTATACTATACTATAGTTTATTAAGTATGCAATAGCCTTATGTCTGAAAAAAGTACATGCCTGAATTAAAAATTATTTATTGCTATAAAAAGATGGTAACAATCATATGAGCATCCAGCAAGTTGTCATCTTTTTGCTGGAGGAGACTTTTCCTCCATGTTTGTTGCTGCTGACTGATCAAGGTGGTGACTGCTGAGGCTTGGGGTGGCTGTAGCAGTTTCTTAAAGTACTGCAAAAATGAAGGTCATGCCATCAATGGATTCTTCCTTTCATGAACGATTTCTCTGTAGCATGTGATGCTGTTTGCTAGAATTTTTCCCAAAGTAAACTTTTTTCAAAATTTGAGTCAATCCTCTTAAATACTGCCATTGCTTTATAAACTAAATGTATGTAATATTCTATAGTATTTGTTGTCATTTCAGCAATGCTCACAGCATCTTCACCAGGAATAGGGTCCCTCTTAAGAAATCAATTTCTTTGCTCATTCATAAGAAGCAACTCCTCAGGTGTTCAAGTCTGATCATGAGATTGCAGTAATTCAGTCACATCTCCAGGCTCCAATTTTAATTCTAGTTCTCTTGCCACCACATTTGCAATTATTTCTTCTAGTGAAGTCTCAAACTTCTCTAAGTCATTCATGGAGTATTAAATCCACTTCTTCCAAACTCTTATTAACGTTAATATCTTGACCTCATCCAGGTTTCATGAATGTTCTCTCGATGGCATCTATAATGGCGAAACTGTTGCAGAAGGTTTTCAATTTAGTTTGCCAGATCAATCAGGCAAATTACTATCTATGGCAGCTATACTCTTAGGAAATCTATTTCTTAAATCAAAAAACTTGAAAGTAAAAATTTCTCCTGGCTCCACAGGGTGCAGAATGGATATTGTGTTAGCAAGGATGAAAACAAAATCAATTTTTTTGTACATTTCCATCAGATCCCCTTGGGTGCCTAGATGTATTGTCAATGAGAAGTAATATTTTGAAGAAATCTTCTTCTGAACTGTTAGTCTCAGCAGAGGCTTAAAATATTCAGTCAACCATTCTGTGAACAGACAGTAGAACAAAACTTTCAAAGTGCTCACACAATATAGCTATGAATTTGGAATTATAAGAAAAAGACATTTAAAGACACATATATGAACACATGCAAACCCCAAAGGGTTTCAACAGAAAAATTATAAATGTCAAATGAAAACTATAAATCAGTGAAATAATCTGTAAAGGACTGAGAAGGTTAAGATATTTTCAAATACACAAAGTCAGAGAGTGTTTATCAACAAGATTAAAAGGTTTTTAAAAATATGTCTATCAACATGAATTTATACATATATATATATATAGACACACACACATATATAAATGTGAGATGTTACAAAGGCTGCTAAACAGTTGGACGGTCATCTTCAGCCCAAAAGACGGGGTTCTGAGAGTCACCATTCTCTCGCACCCTGAACCCTGTATCTGCCCAGTGTGAGATTTTTCTAAATTGCATATAAATAGCATACTGTCTAGCAACTTCTCAGTTATTTTTTAATTATCTTGTTTTAGCTCAGCTATTTTAATAGGTTTCTTATTAAGATTAAATAGATTAATAACAGTAATGCAAAGAGTGCTCATAGTCCTCAGTAACTGTTATTGTTTGTTTTATAATTGTGCTATTAAGTTATGTTATACAATGAGGTATTGGTACAGCAGTATTTTTTTAACGACCAGTGGAAGAAAATAAGGAGTGCAGAAACAGATCCACATGCCTGGAAATTTTAGGATGGCAAATTACATAAATAGTAATATAACTGGTGATCCATAATAAAAATAAAATAATTTAAATTTGTATGTCAAACCATGCCTCCAAATCAACTCCAAATAAATAGAATATTCAAACATGAAAGTAAAGCATTTTATCTGTAGCCAAAAGTATAGGAGAATATCTTTGTAGCCTTGAGATTTTTTAAGAAAGTTGCAACATGTAATGATTAAAAATGCTGATAGCCTTAATTAGATTGAAGTTAACATTTTCTCGTTTCACAAAACAGCCTAAGAAAGGTCGAGACTACAAAAGGAGAAAGGACATTCATAATGTATTTAATTGTCCAACTATTAATATCTAGAATACATACAGACAGCTTACAGACCACTAAGAAAAAGATAAGCAGTGTAACATAAAAATGAACAAAAGTCACAAAGAGGCATTTCACAGAACAGGAAATGACAATAGCCAATAACCATATAAAAAGATGCTGAGTTTCACTATCATTCATGGAGTAACAGAGTAAGATAAGATACCAAGTCACTATTTACTAAGAATATTGACAGTATCAAATGTTTGTGACTATATGGAGTAACTACAACTATGTTGACTGATGCTGGGATGGTGTATTGGTGCAATCACTTGGGAAATTATATCTGGAATTTATTTATATTATTGAACATATGGTTTGTCTGTGTCCCCACCCAAATCTCAACTTGAATTGTATCACCCATAATTTCCACATGTTATGGGAGGGTCCTAGGGGGAAGTAATTGGATTATGGGGGGCAGTCTTTCCCACGCTATTCTCATGAGAGTGAATAAGTATCACGAGATCTGATGGGTTTATCAGGGGTTTCTGCTTTTGCCTCTCCCTCATTTTCTCTTGCCAACACCATGTATGAAGTACCTTTTGCTTCTTGCCATGATTCTGAGGCCTTCTCAGCCGTCTGGAACTGTTAAGTCCAATTAAACCTCTTTTTCTTCCCAGTCTCAGGTATGTCTTTACCAGCAGCATGAAAACAGACCAGTACAATATGCATATTATAGGACCCAAAAATTCCATTTCTTGGAAAGCTTCCTAGAGAATCTGTTGGGGTGAGGAAAATAGGCTAAATCATGATTATGGTGATGGTTACATGACAGTATATATTTGTCAAATTAATCAAATTGTATACTTAAAATTTGTTAATTTTATTGTATTTGATTATACCTAAATAAAGCTGATTTAAAGAAGAAAGATAAAAAAGAGATGGCAAAGTTTAAATCAGTCTTAATAAGCTAAATTAGAAAGAAGAAAAAAGGATGTAATCCATTTTAGTGTAATTTCCAACTAAAGTGATTATTAAAAATGAAGTTCTAGTGTTTAATGCAACAAACTTGTAACTCTCCAGAACATTAAACTTCTAAGAATGACTTATTTTCTCAAAGTTTTATGGGTGAAAATTTGAATACATGTCACCATCTATAGACAAAGCTTCTTAATGAATGCTTTTCATGATGACGAAATGAAACAAACAAACAAAAAGAAAGCGAAAGAAAAACACAAGCTTCAAGTCTACTGTTGTAATGAAAAGTCATGACTCTGTGCCTACTTTCAGAACGAAGCAGTTCTTTGGCTCAGACTCTTTTGGTTGAAATAGAAGCCAGGTTCTAAGAAAAGCACCCTATAACAGTTGTGCGGGTGTACAGAAGAGTGATCCCTTCAATTTTTTCCCAAAAGGACATATGGTCATTTATTCTGATATCAATACACAGGAAAAAGGCAATATCTAGATCTTGTGAGGGCTCTTGATACATGATTTAAGGTTACACTAATACCTGGAGACCAAGGCATCACTGTGGCCCTCTTGTTAGAGAGAGACATATGCCAATTAGGAGTAAAATCCTAATAGACATACTTAGAAGGTAGCAGAACATTCATTCATTCAAGGTTTGTACAGTAAGCCTTTGACTTGTAGAGTAAGAGTTATTGTTGTAGGAAAGGCCAAATGTAACTCCCTAAAACTGCCTTTCACCATTCCCAGAAAAAAATTTTCATAATAAAACTATCTTACACTGCAGGAGAATTGGTGTGACCCTCAAAAATTTAAGGACTTCAGGATTTGTGGTATCTATTATATTCATATCATATTTAATTCACAAGTCTGGTCCCTTCAAGTATTAGATCAATCATAGTAAAGGACATTGCACTGCAACTGTTCATTTTAAAATTTATTGATTCTCCAATATGTGGAGTGGCATTTTATAGGAAACATGATGGTTCATTATTCTACAGGGTTGCTTGGAATGGGAGAGAATATGATAAGCTCATATAGTTTTCAGTTATGAATTGTACAAAAATACGTTTCATATGGGAATTCCTCATGTGACAATTCTTGTAGATATATTTAAATATGAATCACTTGTTCTGTGTTAAATATTAAACAAAGAAAAGTACATGTCATTTGACAAGGATCATTGTGCTTCCTGGAAACTTACATTCCGGACTTTCCATTAATCACCAGCTAGTGCTTACACAACACATACTGAGTTCTAAATTTGAATAAAGTATTGTATTACATTAAATTTAAATTTAAGCTTATCTCACTGTTTCAGTGATCCTACTAAATTTATGGTCAAGCAGGGTTTTTTCCTGATACATACTATTATATTTAAATCAAGAAGTGTTTTAAATGTCCTAATTCGATTTGTATAGGATGGAAGACTTCTGTAAATATTGTAGCTGCATTCTTCAAAATGTGAATGATTTTAGTCAAAACTGTTCAGTATAAAGTAATGTGCACCTCATTATTTATCTCAGTATGTTTTTTTCTTCTGCTCATGATTTATCAGTAACCTTCCCAGGGTCAGTTCTCCCCACACAGAGTGGACAATCAAGTGCACTCCCCCAAACTCTGTCCATTAAGAGAATTTCCATGCAAAATTCCTTTTCAAATCACTTGTCTGGGGCTACAGTGTAATAGAAGTCAATTTTATCTTCCGTCTTTGTACTAAGCCAACCTATTCATAAATTTTAGGTATTTTTCCTCCCCTGAAAGATCTATGAGGATAATAGGTGTGAGTTGATGGAGTGACCTTGGTGTACCAGTGGTAGGTGTCATGAGGGTCACCTGAATCTGAAGCTTGTTTGTACAGTATCCCCTAGATGGAGACAAATTTGATCCTGGATGCAGCACATTGATTTGGGCCTATCAGGCCTTACAACTTGTTTAGCCTAACAGTATCCAGCTCATGATGGGGAATTATGACCATATGGTCACTTTACATCTCATGGGCAAAAATTCACTCTCTACTCAGGCCTGGTACCATGTCAGATGCCACATTTCGAAGGACATACAATTTTTTTCTTCCATTGGCATGACCTTGCTCCAGTGCCCTATGAGTTTATGTCACCAGTCTCATATAGACTCACGCAGGAGGGCAGCCTATATTTACCAACAGAGCCTTTGGTATATGGTATATAGCTATTGATATGATGAATGTGCTGTTTTTAACACTCATAGGAATGAAGAATCAAAAGTAAATTCTATCACATGTAACAGAAAATAGTCATAATGCACACTCTTGCTCCAGAACCATATTCTTTTGAACTCTGTCACAATACAGTTGAAGAGACCTGGGTCAACAAAACATATTTCAAAGCATACCAGAGTTCCACCACAGTGATAATATTGTGCGAATTGGACCTAATGAGCATAGTGTGGCTAGTACAATGGATACCTTGTTAGGAATATGTTCTGTAGATGGTGGTAAATAATCCCTAAAAAGATTCAGAGACCAGCCACCTCGGTGAAGTTTTCAGAGTCTAGTGGTTTGGGTAATGCTGGGACATCTCCTCCAACATGAAAGATACATTGCTCCTTGAATTTCCTACCACTTAAAAAAGAAGTAAAATGTTTGGTAGATGTCCTTGAGTTATGGAAACTGTATATTCCACACTTGGAAATACTATTCCCTTCCTTTCACAGAATGACATAGATAGAATGTTGCTAGATTCACCTGGAGCTCAGAGAAAGAGCACTTCAGCAGGTCAAGGTGATAGTATGTAGTCCGCAACAAATTTTCACATAATATGAAAATAAAATTTGTTTCATTTACATGTCATGTGATACCATATCAGCTAAATATTATATAACTATGAATACTAAATTACTTTTATAGAAATTAACTAACAGCTTTCTTATATTGCCATATTATCTTCCACAATTAAGGAAACTAAAAGGTGCCGCTGAAAGAAATAGGACAGAATTTATGCAAAAACAGATTGACTAATGTATTTTTTCCTTGAATTTAAATATAAGGAGGCACATTCATTTTTTCAGAAGAAAAAAGGCACATTCATTTTTCAGAAGAAAAAATAAATCCAATTATCACACAAAAAATGCGAGATATTTGAAAACACTTAAAAATTGACCTTCATTTTCAACTTCATCATGCAAAGAGCTTGGAAGTTTTCACTCCTGTCATTATACTATATGTATACATGGACAAAATGAAAATCAGTAACTTTTCTTGGAGCCATTACAAAATTGAGGTTACAAAGCAAACTGCCAATCCAAAATCCTGAGAGAGAGGCAGAGTTTCCAAGATTTGCTTAACTGCAATAAAAACCTTGGAATCCAGACGCTGGTATAAACATTTAAACAGTTATTTTGACAAATTTCTGTAGGCTGGGTGCAGGCTAGCAGAGAGTGAAAAATTCCTGGGCCACAGTCTTATGTGGGACCCCAAAATTCACCTGACTTTCACTCTAATAACAAATCAAGAATTCCTGAGAGGAATCAAAGAATAATTCTAAATATTGTTAACTAATGCTTATTCTGTTAAGTCATGGGGCTTGACTCCTGTATACACCTATCTCCTCTAAAAAACAGAGGGCACTGACTCCTACTGGATCTTAAACGTCAACACTGTTATCTGGCACCAAATTCATGTTAATTAAACTTCACCTTCAGACCTAGGAAAGGATGACAATTGAAATAAACTGCTTGCATTTAACACTGGCCTGTATACAAAGACATTAAAACATTTATTAACTTTTCTTCTATAAAAATTAATATAATTTGTCCTATGCATTAATTGATGCTAAATAATTTACATATTTAACTACCCGTTAACTTCCTTTTCCTGTCATTGTCAGAATTAGGCTGGCCTTAATTCCTTTTTGTGTAAAATGTTATTAATTCTATCCATTTGGAGCCCCTCTCCCCGGCTGCCGCAACGTCTGAGAAGTGAGGAGTGCCTCTGCCAGGTTGCCGCACCATTTGGGAAGTGAGGAGCGCCTCTGGCCGGCCACCCCACAGTCTGGCAAGTGAGGAGCCCCTCTGCTCGACCACTGTGCAACCCTTCAGGTGTGAAGTAGCAGCCTTGTGTGTGATCTTTCTGCCCTCCCCAAGTTTGCATTTTTGACATTAAAGTTTACTTTTAAATTAAAAGTTTTAAATTGGGAAAAAAAATGTTTCAGTTTTGTTTACCCAAGTAAAAATAAACAAAACCTTTTTCCTTTTGAGCCATTTGTAGCTTATGAAATTGAGTAAAACAACAAAGATTACCTTTTTCTTTCTGCCTGCTATCTCCAAAATTTAAAAACTATTTAGAATCTCACTGAGCCAAATCTGTTTTCCTTGCCAGCACCATGCTGCTAGTACTATATGAGCACCTTGCCTCTAGGTACAGGAACTATCACGGAAGAGGTGAACACGCGAGATTGCGAGGACCAAATTTGAAGGACAGAATTAGTTCAGACTCTCCCAATTAAGGACGGACACATAGATGCCTAAACAGCTAGCAAACTGGGAGAGTTTTACTCCTGGGCAATTATGTGGATCCTTTTCATCCCAACTATAAAGAACTTCCTGCTTCCCATAGAATTAAAACAAAATTACTAGAGGATATCAAGAAACCTAGTGACAAAGCTTCCTGGGTATATGTGTTCTCAGTTATGAGATTCATGCAAACAGATGTATCATAAGAAATTTATTGGCCACCTTAGAACAAATTACTAAAGAGACCACAAAAAAAGCATCATGGGACAACAAAAGTCTTGAAATTTCTTAGCTCAAATGGTTTCAAGAAAAAACTTACGTTTTGTAAAGATAATTGCTAAAAATGTGTAACTAAAACCAAGATTATAGTAACTCAATGGGTAAAACTTAGAGATAAGTCAATTTTGTAACCTTTTATTTGGCTTTTGGTTTTTGGCTCTTACATTGCTTAAAAAGTTTTTAAGGGTTGATGAATACATGCCCACCTCCATTCCTGTCTGACTTAAATATTTAATTGGCTGTAAGTCTTTGGCTTTAAGTCCGTTAGCCATAAGGATTCCAACAAGGGACCTAATGGACCCAGGGCAGGTAGTCATATTACCCCAGTAACGATGTGGAACAAAATGAAAATTTGGCCGTTGATGCTCCTTCTGGCAAATCTTGTCATGAAGTGGGAGAACATAAACAAAAAATAAAATCCTTAATCCCCCAAATGACTACCCAGAGCCCCTCTCGGCAAAGAGGACTCCTGAGAAACCTAAAAACCTGAATTCCTGGCCACGACAGGAAAGGAGGTCAACATGCCTCATTATAACCTTTGAAAGTTGAGGCACAATTGACCAGCATTAACCTTAAAATAGATATCATAAGACAGACAAAACAGGCTCTTTGTAGCAATAGGATACCAGATTTCAACCTGACTCATATAGCATCACATGACAGACAGTGGGTCCTGAAGAAAACTAAAGTATTTTACCCCAAAATATATTTCTTTGACATATTTTGAAATGACCCTGCAAAACCATCTTTCGTGGGGGTAAATTTCTATCAGTAGAGAGTCTCTACTAATGTAGCCAAGCCTTTCTTGGATCTAGGAGAGATTAAGAGTCTAGCACCTTTTAAGATCCAAAAAGAGAGATTTACCATATTGTCTCTAAAGGCTGCTACCTATTGAGGCTTCATCGACCTAACAAGAGCCTTGCATGAACATGGTTTGGATCTGTGTTCCCTCCAAATCTCATGTCGAATTGAAATCCCCAGTGTTGGAGGTGGGCCCTGGTGGGAGGTGATTGGATCACATGAGTAGATTTCTCATAAATGGTTTAACACCATCCCCTTTGGTACCGTCCTCATGATAGTGAGTGAGTTCTCATGAGATCTGGTCATTTCAAAGTGTGTCACGCCTCCCTTGTATTCTCTCTCTTGCTCCTGCTCCTGCCTTGTGGGATGCCTTGCTCCCTCTTTGCCTTACACCATGGTTGAAAGCTTCCTTAGGCCTCCCCCAAAGCAGAAGCCATTTTGTTTCCTGTACAACCTGCAGAACTGTGAGCCAATTACACCTTTCTTCTTATAAATTACCCAGTTTCAGATATTTCTTTAAATTAATAGCAATGTGACAACAAACTAACACAGAAATTTGCTAGTGAGTAGTGGGGTACTCCCATAAAGAGATCTAACAATGTGGAAGTGACTTTGGAACTGTGTAATAGGCAGAGGTGGTTGGAAGAGTTTGAAGGGCTCAGAAGAAGATAGAAAGATGAAGGGAAGTTCAGAACATCCTAGAGGCTCGTTAAATGGTTGTGAACAGAATGCTGATTGAATATGGACAGTGAAGTCCAGACTGCCAAGGTTTCAGATGGAAATGAGGAACTTACTAGGAAATGAAGCAAAGGTCACATGCATTATTCCTTAGCAAAGAAGCTGGCTGCATTGTGCTCCTGCCCTAAGGATCTATGGAACTTTGAAGTTGAGAGTGATGATTTAGGGTACCCGGCAGAATAAATTCCTAAGTAGCAAAGTGTTCAAGATGTGGTCTGGCTGCTTCCAACAGCCTATACTTATATACCTAAGCAAAGAAATGTCCTAAAATTGTAACTTACATTTAAAGGGAAAGGAGAGCATAAAAGTTTGAAAAATTTGCAGTCTGGCCATGTGGGTGGGGGCGGGGAGTGGGGGGGGAAGCACATTGTCAGGTGAGGAATTCAAGCAGGCTACAGAAATGTACATACATAAAAAGCCACGGCTAATAGGTAAAGCAATGGGAAAACGCCCTTAAAGGCATTTCAGAGGACTTCATCACAGCCCCTTCCATTACAGGCCTGGAGACCTTCAAGAACTGAATGGTTTAATGGGCCAGGTCCAGGGCACTGCTCCCCTGTATAGCTTCAGGACACTGCTACCTACATCTTAGCTGCTTCAGCTCCAGCTGTGGCTCAAAGGGACCCAGGTACAACTTGGGCTGCTGCTTCAGAGGGTGAAAACCATAAACCTTGGTGACTTCCATGTGGTGTTATGCCTGTGGATATACAGAGGTTAAGAGTTGAGGCTTGGGAGCCACCATCTAAATTTCAGAGGATGTATGGAAAAGCCTGGGTTCCAGGAAGAAGCTTGCAGCAGGGGTGGAGCCCTCATGAAGAACCTGTACTAAGGTAGTGCAGAGGGGAAATGTGGAGTTAGAGACCTCCACACAGAGTCCCCACTGGAGCACTGCTTCGCAGAACTGTGAGAAGGGTACCATAATCCTCCAGACCTCAGGATGGTAGATCCACCAGCAGCTTGTACCCTGTGCCTGGAAAAGCCACAGGCACTCAATGCCAGCCCATGAGAGCAGCCTCAAAGGGCAAACCCTGCAAAGCCACAGGGACACAGCTTCCAAAGTCTTCAGAGCCCATCCCTCATACCAGTGTGCCCTGGATGTGGGACATGAAGTTAAGAGAGATTATTTTGGAACTTTAAGATTAAATGATTGTCCTGTTGGGTTTTGGACTTACACAGGGTCTGTAGCCCCTTTCTGTTGACCAATTTCTCCCTTTGGGAATGAGAGCATTTACCCAATGCCTATACCCCCATTGTATCTTGGAAATAACTAACTTTTTTTTCCCTTTTCTTTCTTTTCTTTTCTTTCTTTTTTTTTTTTAACAGGCTCATAGGCAAAAAGGACTAGCCTTGTCTTAGATGAGACTTTGGACTTTGGAGTTAATGCTGGAATGAGTTACGACTTTGGAGGACCGTTGGAAAGGCATCACTATATTTTGCAATATGAGAACATGAGATGTGGGGGAGCAAGGGGTGGAATAATTTGGTTTGAATCTGTGTCCCCACCAAATTTCATATCGAATTGTAATCCCTGATGTTGGAGAACCTGGTGGAAGGTGATTGAATTATACGAGTGGATTTCTCATGAATGGTTCAGCACCATCCCCCTTGGTACTGGCCTCACAAAAGTGACTACGTTCTCATGAGATCTGGTCATTTAAAAGTGTGTGACACGTCCCCATTCTCTCTCTTGCCCCTGTGCCCACCACATGAGATGCTTTTCTTCCCCTTTGCCTTCTGCCACCATTAGAGGCTTCCTGAGGCCTCCCCTGAAGCACAGTCCACTATGCTTCCTGCACAGCCTTCAGAACTGGGAGTCAATTATACATTTTTTTTTAAATAAATTATCCAGTTTTGAGTAATTTCAAGTTTCAAGAGGAACTTCAGTTTATCTGTATTGTCTAAAAATTGTATAATATTCTATTCTTTATTTTAATTTTAATTTTATTTTTGAAACAAAGTCTCGTTCTGTCACCCAGGCTAGAGTCCAGTGGCGCAATCTCAGCTCACTGCAACCTCCGCCTCCAGAGTTCAAGCGATTCTCGTGCCTCAGCATCCTGGGTACCTAGTATTACAGGGACCTGCCACCATGCCCGGCTAATTTTTGTATTTTAGTAGAGATGGGGTTTCACCATGTTGTCCAGGCTGGTCTCAAACTCCTGAGCTCAGGTGATCCACCTGCCTCGGCCTCTCAAAGTGCTGGGATTACAGGCATGAACCACCATGCTTGACCGGGTATTTATTTATAATAATGCAAGAACAGATTAATCCAGCTTTCATAACCCCACTTACCTTAACTCAAGCATTACCTTCTACTGACTTTAAGTCTTTAGATAAAACTTAACTCTCTCAGTCAACTGTCAATCAGAAAGTCCTTGAATCCAGTTATGAAATGTAAGCCTCACTTTGAAATGTTCTGCCTTTTTGGGTCAAAACAATGTATACCTTCCATAAATTGATTTATCTCATTTCCTGTAACTCCTGTCCCCCTAAAATGTATAAAACCAAACTGTAAGCTGATTGTCTTGCCTACACCTTCTCAAGACCTCTTAAGACTGCTCCCTAGGCTATGATCACTCATATTGGTTCAGAATAAAATATTTTAAAGTTTGGGTTTTCTATTAACAGCAAGGAGAAGGGTAGATTAAACATCCTGAAGCTCTTCTAGACTCTAATTACTATGAAAGGCCTCATATCTGGGGTAAAGAAATTCACAAAGAAAAACTCTAAAATCACATTACAAATGAGAGAAGGGAATTCTGGCCTAACATTGTGCACTGCAGTCTTTCTGTTACACTCAAGTGGATGAGGGGAGAATGTGGAGAAAGACACAGTCTGGATGAGAGAAATTCAAGAAAATAGGTTAAAAACACTATAACTAAGGGAGGAAAAAGAGACAGGGGAGTATATACTATACCCCAGGATGAGGGGTAGGAAATACTTGGGAAGGCTACAGCCTTGATAAACAGGCCTGATAAAGCATTGAAACTTATTCAGAAGATGATTGAATGTTCCCATCCCCCACATCCTACCGCCAGATCAACAAGCTTCCAACAAGTATAACAACAGTGGATGACAGCTGAAAGACTTGAAAGATACAGACTCTTTCTGAAAAGCAGAACAAAGGACAGTAAAAAAGGCAAGGGGAGAGACAAAAACAAGAACACTAGAGGAATTTTAAGCTTTTGGAACCTATTGTTATAGTAAACATTAAAAACCGACCAATTCCCAGTCAGATTAACATAAATCCTTACACTAATGGTTTATTTACCTCACTCCCTCTTACCCAGTTCAATATTTCCAGCTTTCAACAACAAAAAAGAACAAGGAATTATAAAAGAAAGAAGAAAAAGTCTGAAGAGACAAAGCAAGCATCAGAAGAAAACTCAAATACAACACAGATGTAGTAATTACCAAACAGGTAATTCAAAATAACTATAATTAATATGTTAATGACTCTAATGGGAAAAGTAGACAGTATGCAAGATTGGTTATGTAAGGAGAGAGATGAAAACAAGAAAGAATCAAAAAGAAATGAAAGGATGGGATTACATTCATACAATTGAATAATATGCAGAAATTAAAAGAAATAAGAGAATGAGATATACTGATATAAACAATATCTGAGATATACTATTATATAAAAAATATCTGAGTTATACTATTAAGTGGAAAAAACAAATTTTACAATAATTTATATCATCATTTATTTAAAAAATATAACCCTTTCAAATGTTAACAAATATTAATAAAATAAATAAATAAAAATAATTTTAAAATGCCTAGAAAGACATACAACAGAATACTGACAATGATTTCCTCTGTAAAGAGGACAGACAATTGGCATGCAGAGTGAAAAGCTGTAAGAGAATGTTTCAAGAGAAACTTCAGTTTATCTGTGTTGTGTAAAACTTATATAATGTTCTATTTATATTTTACTAGGAAAATTAATAAAAAGGAATTCAATAAGGTCAATGCTATGTTTGTGCATGTGTGTGTGTGTACATGTACTCTCATGTCTGTGCAGAAATTTCTACACATTAAAGACCTGAACTAATATACACCAACATGTTAATCGCTGTGGAGTTGCAGCTGGTTATTTTCTTCATTTAAGAAAAAAAAGTGAACACTGATTCTTTTAAAACTGTTAAAATATACATCTAAAATTATAAACTAAATAATTTTGTGGTTATTTTTCTGCCTTAATTAGATTAATTTATATTATTACTTTGCAGACTTTGGTAGGGTTTAAGGAGATGTTGTTATTTATATTAGGCTTTTAAAATGTGTTCCTTTAGTCTGTTTTGTCTTACCTATGAAGGAAGGGAGAGATACTCAGCTATAGAATTACTTGGATAAAATGAGCACTGTCTACTCCACAATAAATTATAGGCAATGTAGTAAAATAGATCAAACTGTAAAGAAGAATCTGTAGAAATGACTTGATGATACACCTCTGTTTGGAATTCTTGTTAGATTAGTTAAACCAAGTGTATTTTAAAATAAGGTTTTAATCCCTGCTATCTTTCATTCTCTAAAATGTTTTCTTCTTAAATAGGAATTGAATTGTTATCTGATTATGCCAAATGGCCATGAAATTAGCTATTGGGATTAAAAGAGTTGTTGATTTATTCATCTCTATCCAGGATGCACATATTATCTAAAATGAGAAAGCTTAATACCAGTCACTCAAAAACAAACTAACAAAAAAGATAAGATTTTCTATTTGTTCAGTAGAAGAAGAAGCAGGGGTGGCTGCACTCCACATATTCTCTCTTTTTTCATTCCAAATTGGGTATAATTTAGAGGCCAGAACCCTTCTTTAGTAAAAATATGGCTAGGTTAATATCTTTTTCTGTTTATTAGTACACAGTTCTGATTAAAGCAAGGCATGCTTAGAAATTAAAATTTTAATGGTAAAGCATTGTTACCAGTTCATCTCAAATAATAACCATGTAACAAATAAAACACTATATTCTAAACTTAGAATGTAGTATATCATTTTCCTTTCCATAGTCAAAGTAAAAGTAACACATCAACATTCTTTTAACAAATTATGCCTGCATACAATGACACCTGTTCCTCTTTTTCTCACTTCTGAAGATTAAATCATCACAAATAAAATTTTAAAATAAATCATATCCTTTGGTGAATACAAACTGGTACACATAAAATGTAAAAGCCATTATTAGTGAAAGTAAATATCGTTAAATTTTATTATACAAAAATAAAGGTAATGTAAATTTACCATACACAAATTAAATAATTATATGTAATCCTCTATACCAAAAATATTTCAAACTGGAAAAGGTTTCAACATATCATAAGCAAATAGCAAACATTCTTAATAAAGAAAAAAGCCAGAGGCATCACATTACCCAACTTCAAACTATACTATAAGACCATAGTAATCAAAAGAGCACAGTGACTGATACAAAAACAGACACAAAGACTAATGGAACAGAAAAGAGAGCGTAAACCCGGGAGGCGAAGCTTGCAGTGAGCTGAGATCCGGCCACTGCACTCCAGCCCGGGCAACAGAGCGAGACTCCGTCTCAAAAAAAAAAAAGAAAAGAGATCCCAGAAATAAAGCTGCACACCTGCAATCATCTGATCATCAGTAAAGTTTACAAAATAAGCAAGAGAGAAAGGACTCTCTGTTCAATAAATGGTACTGGAATAACTGGCTAGCCACACACAGAAGATTGAAACTGGACACTTAACTTTCACCATATACAAAAATTAACTAAAGATGGATTAAAGATTTAAGTGTAAGACCTCAAACTATAAAAATCCTCGAAGAAAGCCTAGGACACATTCTTCTCAACATTAGTCCTTAGGGAAGAATTTATGGTTAAGTCCCCAGAAGTGACTGCAACAAAAACAAAAATTGACAAAAGGTTTCTAAGTAAACTAAAAAGCTTCTGCATATCAAAGGAAACGTGCAACAGAACAAACAGACAACCTACAGAATGGGAGAAGATATTCACAAACTATGCATCCAACAAAAGACTAATATTCAGTATCTATAGAGAACTTAAATCAATAAGCAAAGAATAGCCCCGTTAAAAAATGGGCAAAGGACCTGGACAAACACCTCTCAAAAAAAAAGACATACAAGCAACTAACAACCATAGGAAAAAAATGTTCATAATCACCAATCATCAGAGAAATGCAAATCAAAACCACAATGGAACATCATCTCACACCTCAGAATGGCTATTATCATTCTTATCATTCTGGTAAGCCTACAGAGAAAAGGAAATGCTTATACACTGTTAGTGGAAATGCAAATTAGCTTAGCCACTGTGGAAAGCTATTTAGAGAATTCTGAAAGAACTAAAAACAGAACTACCATCCAACCCAACAATCCCATTACTGGATATAGAGCCAAGGGTGAATAAGTTGTTCTACCAAGAAGACAGATGCACTCCTATGTTCACTGTGGAACCATTCACAATAGCGAAACCATGGAACTAACCCAAGTGCTTATCAGTGGTGGATTTTATGAGGAACATGTGGTACATATACACTGCAGAATACTATGAAACCATAAAAAAGAAAGAAAACATGTCCTTTGCAGCAACATAGACGCAGCTGTAGGCCATTATCCTAAGCAATTTAATGCAAGAGAGGAAAAACCAAATACTGCATATTCTCACTTATAAGTAGGAGCTAAGCGCCGAGTACACGTAAACATAAAGATGGGAACCATCGACACTAAAGACGACTAGAAAGTGGGGGCAACACGGGCTGAAAAGCTACCTATTTGCTACTACGCTTACTATTGGATGGTATCATCTATACCCCAAACCTCAGGACTACACAATACACCTGACTAACAAACATGCAAAACAAAATAAAAGTGGAAATTACTTTAAAAAAAATAACTAGAATTGATTAAGAAATACACAAAACAATGGAAGAAAGAAATGAAGGAAAGAAGGTTTAAAAAGGAGCTGGGGGGGGGTCGGGAAGAAAAGAGCAAAATATTTGAAGATCAATTATTGGTAGAGTAAACTCATATACTTATTTAAATACTGAAAAAGATGCTCAACTTTCTTCATCATTAGAGAAGGGAAAATTAAAACTCAGAAGATAGACTTAACCCATTGCATAGCAGCAATAAGGTAGTTGATACTTGTTTGCTAAGGTGAGGAGAAACAGGAATGCTCATGTATTGCTTGTGGAACTGAACATTGTTATAAATTCTGACAGCTATTTTCCCGTATCCCTTAGAATCAGTTTTGCATACATATTCGATCCAGCATTTTCCTTTCTACATCTTCACAGTACAAGACAATATCATAACAAGACTGTTTGTGGCAGTATTTTGTGTGATAGAAAAGTAATAGAAACCTCATAAATGTTCACCAGCAAGTAAAACAGACACCTCAGGTTCTGAGCACCAGAGTATACAGAACCACCTAATACCTGAGCTGTAAATTATGGCCCATTAAAAAAAAAAAAAAAAAAAAAAAAAATTCTAAGGAGTTATATTAAAAAAAAAAAAAAAAAAAAAGGAGAATGGCGTAAACCCGGGAGGCGGAGCTTGCAGTGAGCTGAGATCCGGCCACTGCGCTCCAGCCTGGGCGACAGAGCCAGACTTCGTTTCAAAAAAAAAAAAAAAAAAGGAAAAAAAAAGCAGTTCAAGGTCACAACTCCAAGGCATCCTCTTGATGAAAATGAAAATGTCTTCTGTTTTTTTCCGGCTTTTATCAAAGTAATTAAACTGGCAGGGCGTGGTGGCTCACGCCTGTAATCCCAGCACCTTGGGAGACCAAGGCGGGCAGATCACAAGGTCAGGAGATCAAGACCATTCTGGCTAACACGGTGAAACCCCATCACTACTAAAAATATAAAAAATTAGCCAGGTGGAGGGGGCACCTGTAGTCCCAGATACTCGGGAGACTGAGGCAGGAGAATGGCGTGAACCTGGGAGGCGGAGCTTGCAGTGAGCCGAGATCCAGCCACTGCACTCCAGCCTGGGCAAGGGAGCGAGACTCCATCTCAAAAAAAAAAAAAAGAAAAAAAAAAATATATATATATACACACACGTATATATATATACACATATATATACGTATATATATATATATATATATACGTGTATATCTTAGGTTTATTTGACTTCATCTTTTTATTTCCCTGTTCTGCGTAAGACAAGAGACTCTCAAGTTAATTTTTTGGAATAAAGTCATTGGTGAATGTTATAAAAACTAATTAGATGGATCTTAGTCCCAAAATAATTAGAATCACTTGCTCTTCCAGCTGCCCAAACTTCTCCTCCATAGATACAGGTAGACTCAGAGGACAGAAGCAGAAAATCTGGCAGTCACTTTCTGCTGAGTGTTGAAGAAAGGAGTTTTAAAGAAAATTATGTAGAGTAACCCAAGAACATCATGACATATATAAGGAAATGAATGAGAATAAAATAATTGTAGCTTAAAAATGTTTGCTCGCTATCTTCTTTGGTATGTTGTAAACTTGATGGTATAAGGAACTATATTTGCCATATATTACATTTTATTTGTCCATATTTTTAAAAATATGGCAAAATACTAAGATTCTTAAAAATATGAATAGGGATTGTACGGTGCTTTTTGCATGATGGATACTTTCCTGTTTATTTAACATGTTTAAATGGTTAAATGTTATTTTCCAAAGTTTCATCCTTATTAGCTTCTTCATGTTCTGCTAGTTTCAGTTTGCAAGTATGTCAAGGAAATACAGAAAAAAAAAATTGGTTCATTGTTTTCTAGAACGAATATAAATACTATTCATTTAACACACATTTTTGTATAATCATTTACTATATTCTAGGTACAGTCCTATTTGCTGGTGATGGGAAGATACTTAGCCAATTTGTCTTAAAGGGTCTTGGTTGATGGGGCCAGGTAGTAAACCAACAGTAAGGTGGGTGTATTATTGGAGCAAAAATAGAGCTCCTTACTTCAATCATTTAATTAATATAACCAGCAAATATTAATTTTCTAAAAAAAGACTATACATCTTTACGAAAAATTACAAGAAAAGACAGATTGTGTTGGGGGAGGCTACGTGTCTTTGAAGAAGATTTTAAATAAGTATTGATTCAATTTAATATTCTCTCACAAAGGGTTTTAGAAATAAAAACAGTAATCATAAGTAGATACTCCTTTTTGATTGTTTATCTGTTTTTAAATGACACAACTGATACAACCTGAACCGTTTCATCATCACTATGTATGCATAACTTCTAGGGCGTGTTATTATGCAATAGGCTGTTTTACAAAGAAAAGTCAGACCTTTTGCACAACTTCAAGGCCGCTTCTTCTGTGTCTAATTTAAATTATATCAAATTATATCATCCTGGTCATGATAATTGCCATTGTCTTATTTTAGGCATGAATAACTTCTCCCCTTGTTTACTCCAACTGCCTCTTTTCTGATCCATCTAATTTTATTCTTGTTCCCAGTCAGTTTGTTCTCCACATTGCTGTCAAAGAAGTAATTCTAAAATACAAATTATATTATGTTCCCTCCTTAAAACCATTCCACTGTACTCCAGGAATGTCCTGTGAAGCTCATGATTTACTCCTAAGCAAAATAGTGTACTATGACATGGACGAAAATCAAGAGTAATTTTTTTTAATGGACTAAGAGGAACAGCATGATTAGATCTTTCCAATGTCAGATATAATAACTGAGTCATTCTGGGAAATTTCCCCTTTGGTCTGAGTGTCCTTATGTCCTAGTATGAACTATCCAAGACAACACTCATAAGTATGTTTCTAATAATACTTGTAGAATGAGGTTATAAGGAGTTATTACACGTAAAGAAGAAAGGGAGAAAGAGTGAAAGGAGAGAAGAGGGAAAGCAAAAGAGAAAGAAAATTAGGTAAAATAGTAGGAAAGGAAAAGCCTTTCATTTTATTCCATCCGCCTATTTAAATGTAGAAAATGTCAGGTGATATTTAAGGAGATAATAATAGTATATTAATTACTAATTGATGTTTTGCATGTATGTAGAAGGGTCTAACCAGAAAATGTCTATGTACTCATTAACTTCCAAATTATATAATTTAAAATGTCTTTAACTCATTGGCAGCCTACAAACAGCCAAAAGAAAAATAATCAGCTATCTTAGAGGAACTTCTGTAATGGCCAACTATTGAAATAGTGCATCTTACAAAGAAAATGAGATTTTTTTCCTCCTGAAAGAAAACATAAACAAATATTCATTATTTATCAAGGACCTTTGAAATGCTAAGAAGGCCTATTATATAAGAAATAATATTAATACCATTATTATTGTTATTCCCATTTTACAACGGAAAAAGAGAGATTAAATAGCAGGCATTGAAACTCAGAGAGATTAAATGGCAAGCATAAACTTACAGTGAATGACAGATCCAGGTCAGACGTTGCTCTCCTTCACAGAAAAGACTCATGGCCATTGAGTGCAACATTGGCAGTACAGGAAGGCCTTTGCTGAGGACCCTTAGTTTGCAGGTAGTCAGCCTCATAACAGACACTAAAATAATAACTTTAATTTTATTCATTGTAACTTCCAATTCTATCTCTATCTAGGTAAGTCTTATTATGAAAGAGATGGTTCAGGCAACCCAGGAACTATCTGGCCAAGATAACTTAATATCACTTCAAGTCCAGGAACAGGTAGAAAATGAGCCATGCATAATCTAAAACTAAGTTACAACCTTAGCCAAATATGCAAATATGTTTCTTGGCCATATTGTTCTGCTATGCATACCTAAGGAATCCTTTGAATTCCCATTATTATATTTTGAAATAACACTTGAAACTGTTAAAAATAACAGCTTGAATAGATTTATGAATAGTCTGCTTAGAAAATTAATTTATTCTTGTTATATTAATTAAATAATTGGAAACAACTTGGGTTCTTACTACATATCAGGTATTGCTTGTGCAGTAATGTCCAGGACAAATAGAGCTGCTTATTCCGTTAAGCTCGCAACATACCAAGTAAGATAGATAGTGAGCAAACTTATTTTTAAGCTACAGTTATATTAAATACTAAAAAGAGAAATATGTAGATTATGAATGGGGATAAACTAGGGATTTAAGATAGCCAGAATACTAAAGTATGTTTTCTCTAGAAAAAATACACTTTCAACATAGACTGTAAGTATGAATAGGAGCTGGCTTATCAATAAATATGAAAAAGTCTTTCCAGGCAGCAGGAATAGCATGTACTATGACTGCAAACTGGGAAGCATTTTGGTATCTCTTGACACATCTGGGAAAAAAATAAATAAATGAATAAGCATGCCAATGGATAATAGAGGCTTTTAGGAGAATTGTGTGGAAAGAGTGGATATGCCTAGAAACATGGGAACTGAGCTCATGTTGCGTCTTAAGTAAGTAAGGATTTAAAAATTTATGTTAAGTCTAGGTAGTGATGAAATATTTTCATAAATTATTGTGATTAATGGAAATACAGTTACCCCTTATTTGTGTTCCAATAATACACCCAACTTACTGTTGGTTTACTACCTTGCCCTATCAATTATGAGATCATTTAAGACAAATTGGCTAGGTATTTTCCCATCACCAGCAAATAGGACTCATCCTAGAACATAGTAAATGATTATACAAAAATATGTACTAAGTGAATAGTATTTATACTCCCTCTAGAAAACAAAGAACCATTTTGTTTGCTTTATTTGCTTGTCATATTTGGATAAGAATGAAACTTTAGAAAATAACATTTAACCATTTAAATATGTTAAATAAACAGAAAAATATTCAACTTTTTAAAAGCATCAGTGCAATCTCCATCCACATTTTTAAGAATCTTAATATTTTGACTTTTTTTTAAAGAATATGGACAGAAAATGTAACATATGGTGCCTTAGCTTATTACCCCTTCCATCATTGGTTATGTGAATCTCTACCTAATACTTATTATTCTGTATCATCCCACGCATACTGTTTACTATATATTTATAACAATATATTTTATTGCTTTGGATGTTATCATGGTGTATGAGACATTGGTAACTTTTTTTTCATTCCTTCTTCTACTTCCAATAAAGTAGTGTTTTCATCTTCCCTATACTTGACAACATTTAACGATTACCAAATCTTTTGATTATTTTTTAAAGCAATGAGACTCTATCGTTTTAACTTTATTTAAGAAGTCTTGTTGTACAGAAATCTTTTTTAAATTAAGGATAGTAATTGGTAGACATTTCTTTTGTAATTTGTATTTTTGTGTCCTTACTCTGCCATAATTAAAGTATTCTTTTTATTTTCTTCCAAAGGTTAAAAGTTTTGCTTGTCACATTTGGGAATTTAATCAATTTGCAAATTTTAAATCTATCCTAAGAAATCTGAATGTAGTATTTTCCCAATAACCTCACCTTTAGTAAACAATTATTTTCCACAAATTGTAGGAATCTTCAGACACATCAATTATCTATTTTTATGTGGGTCTCTTGTAAAAGTATTCAAGCTGTTTCATTGGTTTATATGCCTAACACTGTTTCCATTGTTATGGACTTAGAAGTTCAAACGGTGGCTTGCCAGTTATTTACTATTATACATAGAAAGTAGCAAGTATATTAGATTAGACCAGGGGTCCCCAATCCCTGGGTCACAGACCAGTAACAGTCTATGTCCTATTAGGAACCAGGCCACATAGCAGGAGGTGAGCGGTGGGCAAGCAAGCAAAGCTTCATCTGTATTTACAGCTGCTTCCCATCACTTGCGTTACTGCCTAAGCTCTGCCTCCTTTCAGATCAGCAGTGTCGTTAAGATTCTTATAAGAGCTCAAACTCTATTATGAACTGAGCATGCGAGAGATCTAGGTGTGCTCCTTATGAGAATCTAATGCGTAATGATCTGTCACTGTCTCCCATCACACCCAGGTGGGACCGCCTAGCTGCAGGAAAGCAAGCTTAGGGCTCACGTTGATTCTACATTATGGTGAGTTGTACAATTATTTCATTATATATTACAGTGTAATAATAGAAATAAAATGTACAATAAATGCAATGCACTTGAATCATCCCAAAACCATCCCTAATCCCTGGTACATGAAAAAATCGTCTTCAGTCAGGCTCGGTGGCTCACGCCTGTAATCCCAGCTCTTTGGGAGGACGAGGCAAGTTGATCACCTGAGGTCAGGAGTTCGAGACCAGCCTGGTCAATATGGTGAAATCCTATCTCTACTAAAATACAAAAATTAGTCAGGCATGGTGGCGCATCCCTGTAATCCCAGCTACTCAGGAGAATCACTTGAACTCGGGAGACGGAGGTTGCAGTGAGTCGAGATAGCACCACTTCAGTCCAGCCTTGGCGGCAGAGCGAGATTCCACCTCAAAAAAAAAAAAAAAAAAAAAAGTCTTCCATGAAACCAGTCCTTGGTGTCAAAAAAGTTGGGGCCACTGCCTTAGAAAGGTATGTGTCAGGCTACCTATGAGCTCACCAAAAGCATTCATAATTTTTGTAACATTCTTCTCAATTTCTAGCATTTCCTTTTGCTTTTTTCTTTTACATTGCCCATTTCTTCTGGCATGTCATCCACTTTTGCCATTAGAGCCATTGGCATATTAATTGTAGGTTTTTAAAACTCCTAGTCTGATAATTCCAAGATCTTTTACATATCTTGGTCTGGTTCTGATGCTTGCTTTGTCTCTTCAGACTGTGTTTGTTGCCTTTTAGATTACTTTGTAGTTTTAGTTGAAAGCCAGATATGATGTATGGAGTAAAATAAACTGAGGTATATAGGCATTTAGTGTGAGGTTTTCTATTTATGTGGCTGAGTTAGGTGTATTTGCTGTTTGCAGCCACTGTAATGTTAGAGGCTAGAATGTTAATTTTTTAAAAATTATTTTGTCTGTTGTCTTGGATTTTTTTTTCAGAAACTCCTTCTTCAAGCAGGATCTTAGTATTGCAATTCTTTTGGCTACAATCCACTATTATACAATACTGATATGATGGTAAGGTGTGGGAAGAGGGAAATAGCACTTAGTTCTATAATTCAATCTCAGTCTTTTAGTAAGCCTGAGTTCATTCGTACCCTTTCTCCATGTTTTCAAAAACTGCACAGGAACTGGAGTTGAGCATTTGCCTTCTCCCAGATTAGTTAGGCTTTGGTACAACTCCAGTCATTAGGCTTTGCTAAAATTGTTCCCCTCAGTGAAGGTCTTATTAAGGAAAATAGACAGCTCTGGGCATATTTCGAAATGATTCCTTTTTTCCCAAGCCCTGTCAGAAGCACCAGTGGAATTTTTTCCCACATCTTCACAGTATTTGTTAGGGTTCCTGGAAGTAGCTTGCAAAAGTGTGGTGGGGTCTAAGACTGGAAACCCTCAGTTTTACATTTTCATATTTATGCACATACAGCCTCCAGCAATTCAGCAACTACACTTTGAAGTGTTCTCATCAGTACTGGCTTCAACTGCTCCAGGGCTTCTGCTCTTGGAAAATTGTGCTGCTCTGTACTCCCCTGCTTATCTTTCTAGTCTGAAGGGCGGCAGTTTGCCCCGTGACCTCAGATCTCTGATGGATCTAATACATGCTGATTTTCAATTTGTTCAGTTTTTTTTCTCATCTTGAGGATGACAGTGAGGACTTCCAATTTGTTATAAAGCCGAAACCAAAGTTGTATTATTCTTCTGAATAGCAATTTCTGACTTTTACTAATAAAGACTGAATAAAGAAACAAGAGCTGTCAAGTAAAAGTGAACGTGTGACATAGGGCCCACTAAGAATTGTGTTCTCTGACATGTCAAGCGGTAAGTTGAAGTGTGCATCGCTGTAATCCGTCTAAGAGAAAATTCAACATAAAGATAGCTTTTTAAATATTGGCATTATCTTTATAAAGGGTTCAATATGATTGACATCTTATCTCTGAACATTTTTATTTTGACCATAAATATCCATTTTTTTCTGAAAGAATAAAAATAGTCTAGAAGTTGTGTGATGAAAATTAAACTCAGGAGTGAGAATAAGAACTCAGTGGTGGCTTTGGTGTGGATGCAGTATACAGAATGGACTTTGGCCCAGTCATGTCATGTATCTTTACTTCACGTATAGGAGGCTTCTGCAATGCAAGCAATGAAGATATAGGAAACCCTACTGAAATTTATTTGAGGTCTCATGGCCCTTCCTGATCCTCGGGAGGACTGTTGTGTCTATGGAGAACGTCCTAAACGTCTTAGAGCAGCGGTGCCTCATCTTTTTGGCACCAGGAACTGCTTTCGTGGAAAACAATTTTTCCATGCACGAGGCTGGGGGTAATGATTCAAGCACATCCCATTTATCATTAGATTCTCATAAGGAGCGTGTAACCAAGATCCCTTGCATACGCAGTTCACAACGGGGTTCTCACTCCTTTAAGAATCAAATGCCCATGCCTCCCTGATGGGAGGCGGAGCTTAGGCGGTGATGCTCGCTGGTCCATGGCTCACCTCCTGCTGCGCAGCCCCGTTCCCAGCAGACCACTGACCAGTGTGGTTCACAGCTTGAGGGTTAGACATCCCTATCTTAGAGTGATGTCTCTCTAAATTTCTGTGCCCCTTGTCCAGCCTTCTCCAGAAGGCCAGCTATCTGGTATATAGGAAGACATTGCCTTCCATAGAAGGAATCTCTCTTAAATCTCCAGATGATACTTAGTGAAGACTCATGTGTTTAGACTTACCTTGTGGCTGTAGCATCCTAGTACTCTAATTTCTTATGCCAACCTATATATAAACATTAAAAGTTTCAAAAATCTTTAATTGTTTCCTCCTTATGCCTGCCCATAGTGTGTTCTTCCTTCTCCCACTTTACCACTAGGGATGAAATAGTCCTTGAAGTCTCATCTTTCCGAAGAAGCTAGTTGATTTCTGAAACGTGGGTTTGTAGATTACTGTTTCTCTTCAGCTTTCAAATGGACTTTAACAACTATACATATACTTTTTCCTTTCTAAGCTTCTTTTTGCTGTTAGGCTAGAGTGAGGTTTCTTTCTGTCTCTGAAAGAAAAGTGGAAATTTATACTGTAAGACTTTTACTTATTTAAAAATTATCAAATACCTGTAATTCTAAAAACATTAAAAAAATTAAGTTCAATCTCATTCAGTATTTTCTACAAGTGATGTTATATTCTCTCCATTCCACTTAGAAACAGAGAGTTTATTCATTGACAGTGTTCTTGTGGCATTTTCTTCCTGTGGTGCAGAATTATGTGATTTGTGGTTTTCCATCGAAACCTCTTTCTCTTGCCTCTAAGAGTGCTTTCCATCATGTGGCTTTTTGATTAATGTGCTCTCTGGAGTAGTTAATTTTATTAAAGCTACTCTTCACTTTGCAAGTCATTTTTCTAATGAAGTGATTTTAAGTAATTTGACTTTGTAACATCTGGAGATGCCTGCAAACTCACCCATTGCATTAGAATGTGCACAGAAGGTATAAGTTTTTTATTCTTTCTGATAGGTAAGTTTAGATTCATATATTTCACATTCATTGATGTTATTAAAATTATATAGGTTTTTCTATTTTTGTTTTGTTTCGTTTTTCCAGACAAGGTCTCACTCCCCCCCCAGGCTGGAATGAAGTGGCACTATCATGGTTCACCGCAGCCTCAACCTCCTGGGCTCAAGTCATCCTCCCATCTCAGCCTCCTGATTAAATCTGGACCTCAAGTGCACACTACGTGCCTGGTTATTTTTATTATTTAATTTTTTTTGTAAAGACAGTGTCTCACTATGTTGCCCAGGCTTGTCTCAAACTCCTGGGCTCAAATGATCCTCCTGCCTCACAAAGTGCTAGGATTACAGGTATGAGCCATCATGTCTGGCCTTTTCTCAGTTTTTGGAAAGTCCACCATACTTAATCATTTTTTTGAGAGTTTGATTTTAAATTTCAATAAATTTTCATGGCATATAATTATACACATAGAATCAATGTCATACTTTAAGGCTAGAGCTAGGGAAGTATTATTGGTCTAGTTTCAACAGGCCATGGGTCTCTGGAAATTATTTTTTATACCACTCTATGCTGTAGATCTCATTGAATATTAGATCATATACTTTTCAAATAAGCATGATCTTCAGGAATATGATGCAAAATAGCCAAAATGGACGGCACACACACAGTAGGTTTGTGCCACAGCTGGGAATCCCCAGATTGTAAAATTTGAAATCTTAGGAGGAGGCTGCTAGCATATCTGCCAAACTTTACTCCAGATGACATTATATTTATTATGCTGGTCAAGATATTATTCTGCCCTCTGCTTTGAAAAGAGAAACGATTTGTACAAAGTTGTTTTGCTACAAGAAAAATTCTTAAAATTATAATCCAGTACAAAATCAATGCCCTTTATTTACAAGATGTGCAGAAATTCTAGAGATGCATGGGGAATTGCTTCTCAACATGTGTCTGTTGGTGCATTATTTTGCATTCTGGCATTGTTTATGCTAATCTTATTTTTTCCACAAGCTAGTTTTATTTTACCTGTGTAAACACAGATGAAATATTTAGTTTTCTTTGACTATTAACATAATTATTAAAAGAATTATATTAACTTTAAAAGTATAAACTTTTTAAAAATTACCATTTTTGAAAAATGAAAGAGATGGAATTATCTTCTTGAGCTTCAACTTTTCTTGTAGTTTAACACTTTTTTTTGTACCCAGCAAGAATTAACCTAAAACAACACACTGACACTCTTTTTTTTTTTTTTTTTTTTTTTTTTTTGAGACGGAGTCTCGCTCTGTCGCCCAGGCTGGAGTGCAGTGGCCGGATCTCAGCTTACGGCAAGCTCCGCCTCCCGGGTTTACGCCATTCTCCTGCCTCAGCCTCCCGAGTAGCTGGGACTACAGGCGCCCGCCACCTCGCCCGGCTAGCTTTTTTTTGTATTTTTTAGTAGAGACGGGGTTTCACCGTGTTAGCCAGGATGGTCTCGAACTCCTGACCTCGTGATCCGCCCGTCTCGGCCTCCCAAAGTGCTGGGATTACAGGCTTGAGCCACTGCGCCCGGCCGACACTCTTTTTTTATTTTTTTTAATTATTATTTATTTATTTTTTGTTTTTGAGATGGAGTCTCACTCTGTGGCCAGACTGGAGTGCAGTGGTATGATCTCAGCTAACTGCAACCTCCGACTCCCTGGTTCAAGTGATTCTCCTACCTCAGCCTCCCAAGTAGCTGAGATTTTAGGCACGTGCCACCATGCCTAGCCAATTTTTGTATTATTTATTTATTTACTTATTTATTTATTCATTTATTTATTGTTAGTAGAGACAGGGTTTCACCATGTTGTCCAGGATGGTCTTGATCTCTTGACCTCTTGATTCACCAGCCTCGGCCTCCCAAAGTGCTGGGATTACAGGCTTGAGCCACCACGCCTGGCCACTCTGTTTTATTTTTCCATGTATATTGACACTGCTCTCATATTAGATTCTGTCTGGAGAAATCAAAATTACTACTCAAAAGCATTAAAAGCAAAAGACCATTTAATCAGAACTGCCGACTAGAGGGCCTACAAAACAAAATTTTCAAATGAGATAGCAAGAGCGTAAGTAAGAATAAAAACAGGTTCCCTAAGTTTTATAAATGATCTTTTATAATAGTTCAAAGCAACATATTAGAATAATTTGATGTTTAAAACAGAAATTAAAAGCCAAAATCTAAATTTCCTCTTAATGTTTTCATCCTAAAGAATAATTTTTAATTGTATGATATAATTTAATGTATCAGTAAATTATGTGTAGTTTAATATAATACCTATAAATCATTGGTCCTAGTGTTCTGAGGCCTTTACCTTGATATTTGGGAATTGGAAGATCAAACCCTGCTGTCGCCTCACATAAACTAATGGCTAAACTCCTTTATGAAGGGATTACTACCAACTAATCATTAATTCTGTTTAAGTTTGTTGGAACGTACTGGTTTCTGTTTGTTCTCTTGATATATTTATTTTAGTTTAAATTTTTAAAGGAACATAATTAAGTCAAATCAGTCTAAGAGACATTTTGTGACAACTAGGGTGTAGAAAAATTGCATTTAGAAAACTAAACAAGGCACCAAGATAACATAAGTGGTTTCCCGAGTAATTTTAAAGAGATAATGTGAGTGGAGGTCATTTATCATCCTGAATGTGTTCTCAAGCATTCAGCAATCTTTTAAATCATCAAAGTAAATTAAACTGTTGGCTTAAAAGACAAACGCCTACTGATCTTAAATTCACTTGTAGCAACTAAACTCAGAGTTAATTTGTAATCATTTTTTTATAAAATACATTCTATTATTTACATAGCTTAATCATAAATGTAGTTCTATTATACCAGCTGTTTAATTAGATTTCTTTGTTAATTGTTTAGGTGTAACTTGTTGGATTTTAAAATTAAAATGGAGTGGCAGAGTGGAACTACAGTTTTTGCATGTGAAAAAGTCAAATTAATACAGTAATATATCTACTTAGTCATAATCTAGACTTAAAGAATAAAACATATTAAAAATATGTCATTGTTTTAATGTAAAAATCAATTTTTTTTCTTTTTTCTGTCTTTTCTTTGAGACAGGGTCTCGCCCTGTTGCCCAGGCTGGAGTGCAGTTTTGCAATCTCAGTTCACTGCAAACTCCGCCTCCCAGGCTCATTTCGACCTACTGAGTAGCTGAGACTACAGGCGCACGCCACCATGCCTAGATACTTTTTGTACTTTTTGTAGAGATGGGTTTTACAATATTGTCCAGGTTTGTTTTGAACTCCTGAACTCAAGCAATCTGTCTGCCTTGGCCTCCCAAAGTGTTGGGATTACAGGTGTGAGCCACTGTGCCTGGCCTACATTTATTTTTCAAAAACTAAAGGTTTTTTTGGCAAAGACTTCAATTCCTGGGCAAGTCCTGGTGCTATGCTGGATGTAACTTCAGTGCACTGCGGGTGGCATGCGACCTAGTGAGATACTAGCTGGGACAGCTAAAGGAGTGCTTCTGCCAGCCCTAACCCAACCCAAGGCAGCATAGCTTACAGCTCTGGGAGACACTCCTTCCTTCTGCTTGAGTTGAAGAGAGGGAAAAATAAAGACGACTTTGTTTTACAACTTGGATACCCACTGACCCACAGTAGTATAGGACACCAGGCAGAGTCCTTAGGCCTCCATTCCAGGCCCTAGCTCCTAGATGACATTTCTAGACACAGCCTGGGCCAGAAGGAACCCAGTTTTTGAAGGAAAGGACCCAGTCCCGGCAGGATTTATCACTTGCTGACTGAGGAGCCCTCAGATCTTGAATAGTCAGCATCAGTACCCAGGCAGCACTTACCATGGGCCTTGGGTAAGACTCAAAGACATGCTGACCTCAGGTGTGACCCAGCACATTCCCAGCTGTCATGATTATGGGGAAGGACTTTCTGCTTGTGAAAAAGAGAGGTAATAGCAAAGGGAACTTTGTCTTGTAGCTCAGGCACCAGCTCAGCCAAAGTGAGGTAGAGCACCATGTGGGTTCCTGGGATCTCTGATATCAGGCATTGGCCACTGGATGTCATTTCTGGACCTGCCCTGGGCCATAGGGAAGACCACTGTGCTGAAAAAAAGAGTGGGAGGCCTGGCAGCATTCTCCACAAGCTGACTGAAGAGGCTTGGTTCTTGAATAAACAGCAGCAGTAGCCAGACAGTAGTTGCTGTGGACCTCGGGTAGTGATGGTCACAGGAAGAGACTGCTCTGCTTGTGGAAAGAGGACGGAAGAGTACGAAGAACTTTGTCTTGTAGCTTGGATGCCAGCTCAGTCACAGTGGAAGAAAGCGATACATAGATTCCCAATGTGGACTTGTATAAGACTGAAGCTTGCCACTCTGAAGGGAAGGACAAAAACCTGGCGGTTTCACCACCTGCTGACTGTAGAACCCCAGGGCTTTGAATGAACATAGGTGATAGCCAGACCATGGTTATCATGGCCTGTGGGCAAGACCCAGTGCTATGCTGATTTCAGGTCTGATCCAGCACAATCCCAGTGGGGATGTCCACATGGGTGCTTGTATCACCCCTCCCCCAGCTCCAGGCAGTTCTGCCTACAGAGAAACTCTGTTTGTTTGAGAGAAAATAAGGGAAGAGAACAAGAGACTCTTTCTGTAATCCAGGTAATTCTTCTAGCTTTTATCCAAGCCACCAAGGTCGTACCTTTATGAGTCTGCAAGAGCCACAGCATTACTGGGCTTGAAGTGCTTCCTAATGAAGATACAGCTGCAGTTACCAAAAATTTAAATCACAGTACTCACATCCCTTGAATACCTGGAAAGCCTTCCCAAAAAGGATTGGTACAAACAAGCCCAGACAGTAAAGACTACAATAAATACCTAATTCTTCAATGCCCAACACCAACAAATATCCACAAATAGCAAGACCTTCCAGGAAAATATGACCTCAACAAATGAACTAAATATAGCACCAAAGACAGACATATGTGACCTTTCAGACAGAATTCAAAATAGCTGTGTTGAAGAAACTCAGAGAAACTCAAGGTAACACGCATAAATTTAACGAGATTGTAATAATTTAAAAGAACCAAGGAGAAATTATAGAGTTGAAAAATGCAATTCACATAGCGAGGAATGCATCGGAGTCACATAACAACCAAATTGATCAAGCAGGAGAAAGAATAAGTGAGTTTAAAGAGAGGCTATTTGAAGATACAGTCAGAGGAGACAAAAGAAACATGAATTTTTTAAAAAAAAAATGAAGCACAACTACAAGATCTAGAAAATAACCTCAAAAGGGCAAATCTAAGAGTAAGAGACGTGGTTAGAAAGTTTATTCAAAGAAATTATAACAGAGGACATCCCAAAACTACATAAAGACATCAATATCCAAGTACAAGAAGATCATAGAACACAAGGAAATTTAATCCAAATGAAACTTCTTCAAGTCATTTAATGATCTAACTCCCAAAGGTCAAGGGTAGACACAGGATCCTAAAAGCAGTGAAAGAAAAGAAACAACATACAGTGGAGCTCCAATATGTCTGGCCACAGACTTCTCTATGGAAACCCTAGTAGGCCAGGAGAGAGTGGCATGACATATTTAAAGTGTTGAAGGAAAAAACTTTTATCCTAGAATAGTATAACTAGTGAAAATATCCTTCAAACAAGAAGTAGAAACAAAGACTTTCCTAGACAAACAACAACTGAGGGATTTCATCAATACCAGACTTGTCCTACAAAAACGCTGAAGAGAGTTCTTCAATCTGAAAGCAAATGACATTAATGAGCAATAATAAATCATTTAAATGTATAAAAATCACTGTTAATAGTAACTACACAGAAAACCATAGAATATTATAACACTGTTATCGTGGTATGTAAACAACTCATGTCTTGAGTAGAAAGATGAAAAGATGAACTGATAAAAATAACCAACAACTTTTAGAAGCACCGACAGTACAATAAATATAAATATCAACAACAAAAAGTTAAGAAGTGGGGCAAAGAAGTTAAAGTGCAGAATTCACATTAGCATTCTCTTTACTTCTTTGTGAGTTAGCTTATGTAATCAAGGTTAAGTTGTCATCAGTTTAAAATAATGAGTAGTAAGTTACTATTTGTAAGCCTCATTGTAACCTCAAATAAAAAAAAAAAAAGAAAGAAACGCACACACACACACACACACACAAAGCAAGAAATTAAAGCTTAGAACCAGAGAAAATTACCTTCACTAAAAGGAAGACAGGAAGAAGGGAAGGAGAAAGAAAAGACCACAAAACAACAAGAAAACAAATAACAAAATGGCAGAAGTCCTTACTTATCAATAACATTGAATGTAAATGGACAACTCTCCAATCAAAAAACATAGAGGGACTGAATGGATAAAAACACAAGACTCAATCATCTCTTGTGCACTAGAAACACACTTTACCTATAAAGACACACACAGACTGGAAATAAATGGATGGAAAAAGATATTCCATGCCAATGGAAACCAAAAACAGGCAAGACTGGCTATACTTATATCAGGCAAAAGAGATTTCAAGATAAAAACTTTAAGAAGACACAAATAAGGGTTATGATATAATGATAAGAAGTGGTCAATTAAGCAAGAGACAATAAAAACTGTAAATATATATGCATTGAACACTGGAGCACCTAGATATATAAAGCAAATATTGTTAGAGTTAAAAAGAGGGATAGATCCCAATACAATAATAGCTGAAGACTTCAATACCCCACTTTCAGCATTGGACAGATCATCCAGACAGAAAATCAACAATGAAACATCAGATTTATAATCTGCACTGTAGACTAAATGGACTAAAGAGTTATTTACAGAACATTTCATTCAACAGCTGCAGAATACACAGCATCCTCATCACATGGATTATTATCAAGAATGGATCATATATTAGGCCACAAAAAGGTCCTAAAATTTCAGAATAATTGAAATTATACAAATATCTCATCTGATCACAATAAAATAATACTAGAAATCACTAACAAGAGGAATCTTGGAAATTATACAAACACATGGAAATTAAATAATATACTCCTGAATGACCAGCGGGTCAATGAATAAATTAAGAAGGAAATTACAACATTTCTTGAAACAAATAATAATGGAAACACAAAATACCAAAACCTATGGGATACAGCAAAAACAATACTAAGAGGAAAGTTTAAAGCTTTAATCACCCACATCAAAAAAGAAAAAAAAAAAAAAAGAAAAACTTCAAATAAACAAGCTAACAATCCATCTGAAAAAACTAGAAAAGCAAGATCAAACAACCAAAAATCAGTAGAAGAAAAATAAAGATCAGAGCAGAAATAAATAAAATTAAACAATATAAAAGAAAATAAATTTTTTTTGAAAAAGTAAACAAAATCAAGAAGCCTTTAGCCAGACTAAGAAAAAAAAAAAAAGAGAAGATCCAAATAAATAAAATCAGAAATAAAAATAGGAGACATTAGAAATGATACTGCAGAAATTCAAAGGATCATTAGAGGCTACTGTGAGCAACTACACGCGAATACACGGGAAAACCCAGAATGAATGGATAGATTCATACAACCTACCAAGATTGAACCATGAAAAAATCTAAAACCTGAACAGACAAGTAACAAGTAACGCCACTGAAGTTGTAATAAAATGTCTCCCGGCAAAGGGAAGTCCAGGATATGATCATTTCAATGGGGAATTAACCAATGATACCAATCCTACTCAAACTATTCCAAAAGTATGGGAGGAGGGAGTTCTTCCAAACTCTTTCTACAAGACCAGTATTTCCCTGATACCAAAACTAGACAAAGACACAACAACAAAATTACAGGTCAATATTCCTAATGAACATTGATGTGAAAATCCTCAAAAAAAAACAAAAAAAAAAAACTAGCAAATCAAATTCAATCACACATTAAAAAGAGCAATTGTCATGAAAAGTGATAAAATTTAACACGCCTTCATGGTAAAATTACTCAAAAGACTGGGTATAGAAGAAACATACCATAACACAACAAAAATTATATATGATAGACCACAATTAGTATCATACTGAATGGGGAAAAATTGAAAACCTCTCATCTAAGATGTGAAATAAGACAAGGATGTCCACTTTCATCACTGTAATTCAACATAGTACTTTGAAGTCCAAGCTAGAGCAGTAAAACAAGAGAAAGAAATACAGGGCATCCAAATTGTAAAGGAAGAAATCAAATTATCCTTATTTGCAAATGATGTGATCTCATACTTAGAAAAACCTAAAGAATCTACCAAAAAACTATTGGAACTGATACACAAATTTAGTAAAGTTGCAGAATACAAGATGAACAGACACAAAATTTGTAGCAGGTTGGGGCCAATGGCTCATGCCTATTGTCCCAACATTTTAGGAGGCTGAGGCAGGAGGATTGCTTGAGCCCAGGTATTTGAGACCAGCTTGGGCAATATAATGAGACCTAATCTCTACAAAAAAAAAAAAAAAAATTAAAAATTAGCTGAGTGTGGTAGCATGTGCTTACATTCTCAGATACAAAAGAGGCTGAGGTAGGAGGATCACTTGAGCACAGAAGGTGGAGGTTGCTGTTAGCTGAGACTGTACCACTCTGAAAAAGAAATCAAGAAAGTAATCCCATTTACAGTAGCTACGAATAAAATAAAATATCTAGGAATTAACCAAAAAAGTGAAAGATCTGTACAATAAAAACTATAATATGATGATGAAAGAAATTAAAGAGGACACAAAAAATGGGAAGAAATTTTATGTTCATGGTTTGCAAAAATTTACATTGTTAAAATGTCCGTACTACCCAAAGCATTCTACAGATTCAAATTAATGCCTATAGAAATACTGATGACATTCATCAAGAAATAGAAAAAAAAATCTAAAATTCATATGGAACCACAAAAGATCCAGAATAGCCAAAGCTATCCTGAGCAAACAGAACAAAACTGGAGGAATCACATTACCTGATTTCAAATTGTACTACAGAGGTACAGTATCAAAGCAGCGTGATACTGACATAAAAACAAACACGTAGATCAATGGGACGGAATAGAGAACTCAAAAACAAATCCATAGATCTACAGTGAATTCATTTTTGACAAAGGTGCCAAGAATATATATTGGAGAAAGGACAGTCTTTTCAATAAATGTTGCTGGGCAATCTGGATATCCATATACAGAAGAATAAAACTAGATCCCATCTCTTGCCATATACATAAATCAAATCAGAATTAATTAAAGACTTAAACCTAACAGCTCAAACTTTGAAACTACCAAAAGAACTTCTCTAGGACATTGGGCTGGGCAAAGATTTCTTGAGTAATACCCCACAAGTACAGGCAATCAAGCACAAATGGACAAATGAAATCACATCAAGCTAAGAAGCTTCTACACAGCAAACAATCAACAAAGAGAAGAGACAACTCACAGAACAGAAGAAAATATTTGCAAGCTATCCATCTGACAAGGGAATAATAACGACAATATAGGAGGAGCTCAATCTACTCTTTAGAAAAAAATTCAATAATGCAATTTAAAAATGGGCAAAAGATCTGAATATACATTTCTCAAAGAAAGACAATTGACAAACAAGTATATGAAAACATTCTCAACATCACTGGTCATCAGATAAATGCAAATCAAAACTACAATGAGATATCATGTAACTCTGTTAAAATGACTTTTTATCAGAAAAAAACAGTTAATAACAAATGCTAATAAGGATGTGGAAAATATGAGGATAATAACAAATAACAGATAATAACAAATGCTAATGAGGATGAGAAAAGAGAACCCTTGTACCTGTTGGTAGGAATGTAAATTACGACCACCACTTTGGAGAACAATTTGAAAGTTCCTCAAGAAACTATAAATAGAGCTATAATATGATCCAGAAATCCCACTACTAGATATATACCCAAATAAAGGAAATTGGTATATTGAAGAGCTATACGCACTCTCATGTTTACTGCAGCACTGTTCCCAATAGCCAAGATTTGGAAGCAACCTAAGTGTCCATCAACAGATGAATGGATAAAGAAAATGTGGCACCCATTGTATATACACAATGGAGCACTATTCAGCCATAAAAAGTAATGAAATCCTATCATTTGAAACCACATGGATGAAACCGGAGATCACTATGTTAAGCCAGACACAGAAAGACAAATATCACATGTTCTCACTCATATGTGGGAGCTAAAAAGGTAGATCTCATGGAAGTAGAGAGTAGAATGATGGTTACCAGAGGCTGGGAAAGGTAGTAAGAGTACGGGGTAAGTGGGAATGATTAAAGAGTATAAAAATATAGATAGATACAGTAAATAAAATCTAGTATTTGCTACCACAACGGGATGACTACAGTCAACAACAATTTCTTGTAGTTTTAAAATAAATAAAACAGCATAATTGCATTGTTTGTAACACAAAGAAAGGATAAATGCTCGAGGTATTGAATACCTCATTTACTCTGTGATTATTATACACTGTATGCCTGTATCAAAATATCTCATGTACAGTAAAAATACATATACCTACTATGTACTTGCAATAACTAAAAATAAATTTTAAAAAAATCAAAGGCATTTTTGAAAAACAAATTAAACAGGTTACTATAATAAAAATATTTAAAATGTTGAAAGAATATGCCATATTAAAACAGCTTTTTAAAAGATTACACTAAATCGCACTTTGAAAGTGGATCAAATTTAATACTGTATTCAGTTAACTTACTATGTCACTACAGAGTATGGCTAGAATGAAGGATATCTTTAGATATTGGAAAATAATAATTGGTCAAATGGTACAAAGGTTCAGTTATGTCAGATTAATCATCTCTGTAGATTTAATATATAGGATGGTAACGATAAGTAACACTACTCTATACTTGGAAATTTGCTAAGAGAGTAGATCTTAGCAAATGATAAGTGAGGTGATGGATATATTAATTAATATGATTAAGGTAACTATTTCAAAATGCATACATGTATCGTATCCCCAGGGTATACACTTTAAATACATACAACAAAAACCAAAAAAGAAAAGAAAACTTGAAAAGAATATAAAGAGAAAAGAAATATATAAATTGTGCCTTTTAAAACCATTCATTTAATAAACACTTTTATGGTCTTTACTACATTCCAGTCACAGTCCTACTCGCTGGCAATGGGAAGATATCAAGCTAAGCTAAATTATCTTCAAGGATCTCATGGTTGAAGGAACAAGATGGTAGTAAACAATGAACAGTTAAGTTGGGTGTTTTATGGGAGCATAAAGTAAGAGTAACTACATCTATTACTCAAAAATAATTTATAAAAATGTTTCATCACTATTAATGAAGGTTGCACTGGTACTTTTCACATGTTGGATACTTTTCTATTTATTTAAAATATTAAATGATTAAATTTTATTATCTGAAAATCTAATCCTTATACAAATATGGCAAGAAAGGAGGAAACAAAATTAAATGGCCCTGTTTCTCTAGAGAATGTGTATATTAATATACACACACATATACATATATATGTATCTATACACATAAAATGTGTTGTATATTAAAATACACATCATGTATTAATACATAAAATATTAAAAATATATAACAACATATATAACAGTTTGAAATATAAAGAAAATCAATTAATTTATCAAGGATCAACAAAAAGTCTCCTTGGTAACAGGTAAAATTATGCTATTTATAACAAATATCTGTAATTTGAAATATATTGCAAGTAGATGAGGGCCATGGTAACTTTTTCTAAAATTTCTATTCAGAGTGAAAGAAGTCTTCTCAGAATCAGAGAAATAAAAAGCATAACATTAATTTTAATATGTTTAAAATACTGTAGGAAGAGTAGATAAACTAAAACAAATTTGTAAACTTTTTAACAGCCAGCTGATATTTGGAGGCTGTAAATAAAAGGCACTAATAAACTATTGTCAATGTAATGGCCTAGACAAGGAAATATCTGCAATAAATAATAAATAGGATTTATTCCTTATATTCTAAGAGGCATAGGAGAAAATAAAAGTCCTGAAAATTAACTTGGATTTGATACAACTGAAGAAAAAGACTAAATGATGTCTACCAGAAAATGTGCAAATTCATGTGGAATTCCTTTCTATAACTTTGTCTTAAATATCTCCACAGATTAACATTGGTATTATAATTAAATGTGATCCAAACCAAAGAGGACTACCAATAAGTTGTACACATCATAAACTAAAGATAGTATTTTAGTGTGTTCTTGACATATTTCTACTGCTCTGTACTTAAGGTTGCCCTATTTTAGCTATTATAATGGTATGAGAATATGCAGCTGCCACCCACTTTTTATTTCTAGTCTGTGTAGTAAGGCTATGCATTAGAGATCATTGCTGTTGTGTTCCTAATCTAGTTGTTTTCTGAGTGCTTTCCCATTTAATAGACTGTAACCATGGCATCCAGAAAACACAGAGCGCCTGCTAGGAACACAGGAAATGATCAGACAAGTAATTCACATTGAACAAGTTGTGTAAGTTTCTTATCTCACCAACTAGAAAGCAGCAATAACACATTGTATAGAGTTGTTGCAGGAAATTATATAAGATGGCATGTGTAGACTACTTGACATTTAATGGATGTATAATAACGATTACTCACATCTCCCAATATTGAGGCCTTACTGAAAAATATATTTACAATAAAACATAATATTTCAACTATTAGATGGGGTTTAATTACACACACTGCAAAAAGGCTTTGTGAGCAATCAAAGAAATCAAGTATGTGAATCACTCAGAATAAGGCTGACAAAGTGTAAATATCCAATGAAAGGTAGCTTAATTTCACAAAACGAATTTCATGAAGAGTTTGGTTTGTAAAAATATAACATTATATATGAATATCATGATCACTAAGTAAAAATGTAATGTCAAATATAACATAAAACAAAAATCAAATATAACATTTAGATAAAGAATGTTATGAAACAAACAGCCATGAAACACATAGTTTATGAAACAAACTTTCTTTTTTTTTTTTTTTTGAGACAGAGTCTCACTCTGTCGCTGCCAGGCTGGAGTGTAGTGGCAGGATCTCAGGTCACTGCAACCTCCACTTCCCAGGTTAAAGTGACTCTCCTGCCTCAGCCTCCCGAGTAGATGGGACTACAGGCACATGCCACCATGCCCAGCTAATTTTTGTATTTTTAGTGGAGATGGGGTTTCACCGTGTTGGCCAGGATGGTCTCTTAATCTCATGATCAACCCGCCTTGGCCTCCCAGAGGGCTGGGATTATAGGTGTGAGCCACTGTGCCCGGCCAAAAGAACTTTTCAAGTCACCTAGGTGACCCTTCTCAGTTACTGCAATCCTCATCTTTCTTTCCCAGAAATCAGTGTCCTAAATTTTGTTAACTACTTTTTCTTTAAGATTTACCACACAGCTCTGTGTTCTGAAACAATGTATTGTTCAGTTTGACCTATTTGTTAACCTCTATATAAATGGGGTCATCTTGTTGTGTTTGTCTGTGACTTGCTTTTATCAATCAACATTGCTTGAGTTATCATATGGAAGCACGTGTGCATTCAATTATTTTCTGTTTTGTGCGTTATGTTGAGCTGTGAATATAAAAATATGTATCTACTCCATTTCGATACTACACTTTTGAGATGGTTTGGCTGTGTCCCCACTCAAATCTCATCTTGAATTGTAGCTCCAATAATTCCCACATGTTGTGGGAGGGACACAGTGGGAGACAACTGAATCATGGCAGTGGTTTCATCCATACTGTTCTCATGGTAGTAAATACATCTCATGAGAACTGACAGTTTTATAAGGGGTTCCTCCTTTCACTTGGTTCTCATTCTTTCTTGCCTGCCATCATGTAAGATTTGATGTTTGTCTTCCTTCATGATTGTGAGGCCACCCCAGCCATGTGGAACTGTGAGCCCATTAACTTCTTTTTATTTATAAGTCTGGGGTATGTCTTTATCAGGAGCATGAAAATGGACTAATATAAGTTGCTTACAGTTCTGTATTATTTCCTTTTATGTTTTTTTTCTGTGTGACAGTCTCACTCTGTCACCCAGGCTGGAGTACAGTGGTGTGATCTCTGCTCACTGAAACCTCCTTCTGCTGGGTTCAAGAGATTCTCCTGCCTCAGCCTCCTGAGTAGCTGGGACTACAGGTGCGTGCCATCACGCCCAGCTAATTTTTTGTATTTTTAGTAGAGATGGGGTTTCACTGTATTAGCTAGAATGGTCTTGATCTCCTGACCTTGTGATCCACTTGCCTCGGCCTCTCAAATTGCTGGGATTACAGGAGTGAGCCACCAGGCTCGGCCCAGTTCTGTATTATTTCTAACAATGCTGCTACAAATATTTCAGTTCATATCTCTTGGTGCATAGATATAGTAGTTCCATAGGGCAAGGCTGGCTGACTTTCTGTTAAAGGGCCGGATAGTAAATGTTTCAGGGTTTGTGGGTCCTAATGTCTCTGCCACAACAACTCAACTCTGTTATTGTAAAATGAAAGTACCTTTAGACAAGGTATAAGTGAATGAACTTGGCTGTGTGCATATATATACATTTTATATATATATATTTTGAAGGAGACAGATGAATTCAGTTTGAGGCATATAGTTTTTTCACCCGTTCCAGAGTAAAAGGGCAGATTGGACTTATTGGCTCAGAGTGTATATGTATCTTAATTTTACTAGTTTTTGTGTATGGCTTAAAGGATTGTAATTATTTATTATGCATAACTAATATCCAAGGAATACCTAATAATAAGTTCACTATTTTTCCTTCAATCTCCAACATCTCATCAGATTTTCATAAATGTGTGGATCTGTTTATGAACTTTCTATCCTGCCCAATTATTCTGCTCATCAACTCTATACCCTGGACCTTACTACTTGAATTACTACTGACACAATGATAGAGGCAGGAGGCAGAGAAATTCTGAAAACACAGGGGCAGGTCCCTGGTGAAGTCCCACCCTTAAGCCAAAAAGCCTGAGACCGTGGGAGACCCTAGTCCGAAGTGAGAACTTATACCCTGTTTTCCCGCTGGAGTATTCCCTTTTCCTAAACCACCCATGACCCGCACCCCACCCCATCCAGTGACTATAAAGACTCCAGACTCAGCCAGCAGAAAGGAGAAGCAGCTGGACGTCGGAAACTGTGGATGGACATTGGAGAAAAGTGACTTGACTTCAGAAGGACAACCTGATGGCATAACTTCAGAGAAGAATCGGGTTGGAGATGGCTAGTTTTCAGGGGAAGACTACTTACCACCCCCATATCCCCTTTTCAGCTATCTTTCACGCTGAGAGCCACTTTCAGTGGCAAGAAAATCCTTTGCATTTACCATCCTTCAATTGGTTCATGCTACCTCATTTTTCCTGGACTCCAGACAAGAGCTTGGGAGGCACAAGTGTGGATACAAAAGGCTGTCACACTGGCCCTTTCCCTTGCTGGCACAGGGCAGCCGACGGCCCACTAAGCTGTTAGCGCCGTAATCTGTCTGCGGACAGCAGAGCTCAAAAAACAGAACAAAAAAACAAAAACAAAAACAAAACACTGTAACACACACTCTGGGGCTTTGGAAGTCACAGGCATCCCATCTGGATGCTGCCGTGGGGCCTGCACAGAGTTCGCTCCTGCCAGCGCCCAAAAGCACTTTCTCCAGCTTCTGCATCCCTTCACTTGTGCGCTTCCTCCCATGAGAGGTGGAAGGCAATGGGTCAGAGTGAGTGGAGCTTGATCCTGCTGGCTCTAGAGCTCCTGCACTCTAGCTCTCGCCTCATTCGCTCATGGGCTCCCTCCCACAAGGAGTTGAGAGCAGTGGGCAGAGTAAAGGAGGCACCACTGGTCATGAGTCCCGCGAAAGGGTCAGGGAAATATCCTGCTTCACTACTCTTTATAATATGCCTTAAAGTCCATTTAGGTAGTATTACTCATTCTCCTTCCTTTTCTTTATAATTATCTTATTTTTTATTGACTCTCACATTTTTATATTAATTCTATAATCAGCTTTTCAATTTTTAGGAAAAAGTATGGGAATTAAGTGGAATTGCATTGAATGTATGGACTAGTTTGAAGATATATTTCCTTGATATTAAGTCTTCTTATCCATAAAAGTTGAAATTTTGATAGGTTTTAAAAGGAACCAGAAGTTAGATATTTCTGGTGTGGGAAATAGAGGAGAATGTGGAATCAGGGAGAGCACTTGGATACCAGCTTGGGATTTTTGTGGTAATATAAATGAAAGTAACTGGTGGTAGAATAATAGCTCTCCAAATACATCATTATCATAATCGCTGAAATCTGTGTATATGTTACCTCACAAGGCAAAGGGACTTTGCCAAAGAGGTTAAATTAAAGATGTGACCTGGGCAGATTATCCTGAATTATCCAGGTGAGCTCAATGTAATCAAAGTTTCCTTATGAGAGAGTCAGGAGTGTCAGAATGAGAGAAGATAGGACAATGGAAGCAAAGGACAGAGAGAAAGAGTTTAAAGATGCTATTATGATAACTTTGAAGGTAGAGGAGGGTTCTATAAGCCAAGGAATACAGGCAGCCTTTAGAAGCTCTAAAATGCAAGGAAAGGAAATTTCTCTTAGAGCCTTCAGAAGGAACATGGCCCTGCCAACACTGTGAGTTAAAATTTTTTGACATCCAAAACTTGAAAACAGTGTACTTTTGCTGTTTTAAGCTGACAGGTTTAAGGTATCTGCTATGGCAGTAATAGAAAACTAACATACAGTGGATGGCAAGTTGGATGAGAAAATTAGCAATGAGGCCAGGTGTGGTGGCTCACACCTTTAATCCCAGCACTTTGGGAGGCCGTGGCAGGCAGATCACCTGAGGTTGGGAGTTTGAGACCAGCGTGATCAACATGGAGAAACCCTGTCTCTACTAAAAGTACAAAATTAGCTGGGCGTGGTGGCGCATGCCTGTAATCCCAGCTATTGGGAGGATGAGGCAGGAGAATCACTTGTACCTGGGAGGCAGAGGTTGTGGTGAGCCAAGATCGTGCCATTGCACTCCAGCCTGGGCAACAAGAGTGAAACTCCTTCTCAAAAAAAAAAAAAAAAAAAAAAAAAAAAAGAAAAGAAAATTAGCAATGAAGATAGTGAGAACTGGTTGAAATAACCTTAGAACCTGTAGTGAGAACCATATATAAATAATTGGTTTATGTGGATTATGAAAGTCAAAGACAACTCAAAGGATTAGGCCCTGATCAACTGAAAAAATGAAACTGCTACTTTCTAATATATAATTTATCCAGAAAGATTAAGGAAAGGAAAATACAGCGGGTAGGATTACTGCGTGAAGACTCTGTGGGTGTGGCTGCCTTGTACAGCTATGGGTGTTGACTATTTTAGTGCCTTTAAAGTTAAAGTAACTGTTAAGTATTTAAGTGGAAAAGCTCAATTGGCAGGTGGATTCAGGGAAGAGGGCTAGAATGAAGATACCTATTTGAAGATTACTGGTATGCATGCTTCAAGGATGAATTTGATCATCTATTGGGCAGATAAAGAACAGAATGCACCAATAATTGGGCACTACGTAGTTTAGAAGTCAGGAAGATAAGAAGAAAACATTGAAGCAGATAAGCATGATTTTTAAGAAACAGAAAATACAATATTGGATCCTGAAAGTGAAGCGAAGATTAGGAAGGAAGTGGTCAAATGTATCCTACAGGTACAAATAAGAAAGGAATGAGGAAAGAACTAATAGCAACTTAGATAAAAGATGCTTAAGTGGAGTGATATAGTTAGAAACCTGAATAGACTGGAATAATAAAAAATTAGGAATAAAAATTGGTGAGTACAGACAATATATTTGTGAAATTTTCTAATAGAGTAAAAAACAAAACAGGTAGCTAAGTAGAAAGGTAAGTTGTATTTCTTATGTTGACATCTATTACATAGTAATTTCATACTAAAGAGAATGATTTAATAGAAATTGTTGGAATTATGAATATGGATAGACAAGAGGGATGGATTTCATTACATCATGGAGAAATTCAGCTCGTCTAGGAGGAAGGAAAGAAATATGTGCTCATAACTGTGCTAAGAGTGTAGATGTCCTCTACTGATTTATTTTATTTTTTTCTAAGAGAAGTAGGCAGCAAGACAAACATCTGAGTCAAAACTAAATACTTGATGCTTGAAAAAAAAAAAAAGAAATAACATAGTCAAATAGTAGACTATTATGGTTACAAATGGGGCACAATTGTTTGGCAGGTGTGAACTTACTAGAGATTTGGATGAAAACAGACTGGGGTTTGACAAAGACAGTTTATGATGAAGACAGAAAATGTCAAGAGCACTATGGGTTTATGGAAGGGTTCATGAAATGGAGTAATAACTGGTATGGCCAACAGCATATAATTTCAATAGCAAGAGAAGTTGAGGACACGAGGAGGTACAGATAGCAGAATAATGGTAAGACCAATGAATCAGAGATCTTATTTGGATTAACAATTGTTGTAGTTTGGGTAAAAGAGGTTATAAGTTGGAGAAATTGGAGGAGATTGGTAGATGAAGAGAATAAAATTTGAAAACTACATTATGGAGGAGTTGCAGATATTGATAATAATGATATTTAGGTATGATCATAGTCACAGAGATGACTGAGGTAGAGGGAGGACAATATTATTGAAGAAAAGGGATTGAATGAACAATATTTTAAATCATTTTATAAATATTAAAAATCTCAAAAATCATTACTGCAAAGATCTGAGTCCAAAGCCTCAGGTATACTCAGGAAGAGAAATGAAAAACACCTGGAATTATCAAAGAAAAAGCAAAGAAGACCTACTACACCTCCAGGTCAATGACACGTGGAGTGACAAGAGAAAAGGAGCCAGCAAGTGAGTGAGCTTCTTGGGAAACAGTGTCCTCCAGAGTGGAACAGTTCTAACAAAAAGTTAAGAGAACTTTCAGGGAAGATGGGAGTGATGAATAGGATGCGCTGATGAAAGAGGTGTATCCCAGAGTACAGAAGAAGGTTCCAGGGCCAGGTGTGAAGTGGGGTTAAGGTGGGGATAGACAGAACTGCAATGGGATTCTAGGTACTGATGACAAAAGGTCCTGGGAGCCTTGGGCTTGTTTGGGGAACCTGGAGAAATAGTGATAAATGGCATAGTGTGAATGTCTTAATGCAGATTGTGGTGATAATGCTGGCTCCATGGAGTTTATATTTAAAAACTGATGCTGTAGTCATGAAAAAATTATTATTATGGCAAATGAGAGAATAAGTCAGTGCAGGGAAAGGATTTAATTGTAATAAAATTATGAATGATATACAAATTTTCATGAATAACAAATGCTGTTATTTCCAAATTGAAAAATGATGTATTTAAGATTATTAAAATATGACAACCTCCCAAAGGTTTCCAATTAAAAAGTGAAATTTACTACATTCAAGTTTAGCTAAAGATCCAGATTAGAAGAACAATAGGCCAGTAAGCCTTAATAAATCTGTAATGTAAACTTTTAACCTCATTTAAAACCAGATTGTATTCAGTCTAAGTTACCTAATGTTAAGTGACTTTATTAATAAGTTCAATTGAATTATTCATTAACTGATACAGTATTTTGAGCTTTGGTGAAAATTTTTATTTCTTTCTGGAGTCAAAGATTTTTAAATGTTTTGGCTCATTTTATTCAGTTACAACACTGTCCCTATATGTAATGAATGTATGTCTGAAATTCTAGTCTAGACTAAGCAATGAGCTTACATTGTGAACTGAGTCACCTCAAACAAATGTAAGACAGTGTAGCAATAATGGTGAAAAATGCTAAAATCTCAAAAGTATGTGTTCAGTGTGGGATCCTCCTGCAAATTTAACACAAAAGCAATGTCATCTAATTGTTAGCATATGGAGAAATTAAAATCCTGACAAAAAGAAGAGGCTTGTCACTTCATTTAAGTATGATTAATCACTGCTAACAATGAGCCCTTTGCCTTCTCTGTTATTAGCACCTCACTTGCTTCTGAATTTCTAATCACAATGTGAAAACTCTACGCTAAATAGCTTCAGCAATTATGAGGAATTCTCTATTTCATCATTTTGTTTCAAAGTATTCTGTAAAAAATATATTGACATTCCCAGGGTGGGGGTTGGACTGGAATCGCAAGAATACTATCAAAAGTCAAAAACAGAGGAACATATCCTAAGAATAGAGGCATCCTCAGTTGCTAAAGATATATTTAAACAGGAAAAGTAAAGCTTTGATAGCTCTTTCAGCATCCATCTGTGAAACTTGCCACCGCTTCCAAAATTGATGCCACCTCTGTCCAAGATAAGGTCTCTCTTTTGTAGCATTTCAACACTGTTGTGTTTTCAAATAGCAGTCAGTCAACAGTGGCCCAGGTGAACTTAAACTGTGCACAAAATCATCACTTAGCTTTCCCAGAAGTGGTTGGCATCCTTAGAGGGAAATCAAAGACCAAAAAACAAACAAACAAACAAAAAACCCAGTAAAACAATAACAAAAGCACACCACCTCCACACCTCCAGAACACAAAGGAATACATTTTTAAATATTAAATGTTTTAAATTGTGATAAGGACTACCTAATATTCTACATATGGTGCTAAGTAAGGTGTGTCTTGACTTTCCGAATCCTTGTGTCCTTTCGTTATGATGAATTCATCTAAATCGCCCACTCTTGCTTATATGTCACCTGAATGATAATAGCTTGTGTTTCTATAATTCTAGAAATTTGAATCCTGCAAGTTGAACTGTTTAGGCATGTTATTTTAGTTCAGAGAATTTTCTCACCTAGAGCTCTCACTAGGTGACACTGTTCTACCACCTAGAAGTGTTTCCAATTGTGTGCATGAAAGAACTGCCCATGCTTGTTTGCCTTCCTAAGAAAGGAGCTACATTTTGAAGAATTTTGTTTTCATAGATTTCAGATTGTGCCAAATCTTAAATGAAAAAAATTAGTTTTTCACAACTTGAGAGAAATTTTTTTTGAACTGGGAAGTCTACTGTTATTTGTTTGTTTATGAGGTGTAGAAAACTTTATGCCTATTCCCAATTCTTAAAATCTGTATTCAAAGCAGTATCCAGTGTTAATGGCTGATATATGTATTCCGTAACAGATACTATCTTAAGTGCTTTATGTGTATTGATTAATGTAATCCTCAAAGCAATCTTAAAAGTCAACGCTGATTTTCTTTTTAAAATTATTTTAAAATAAGAAAATGAGTGCACAGAAAAGTTAAATAAGTAATCCATCATCATACATCTATCAATTCACAGAGCAACTTCATTGAGGAGCCTGTGTACTTGACCACTGCCAACTATTCCCTCTCATTCTCCATGACTACCTACAGATCAACCTAACTGATTTCAGGTTGAGTTTCTCACAAAACAGGGATTGAAAGTCAATGATCAATTTCTTTTATTTTTTGGCTTTAGCATAATAAACAATATCAAATCCAGTTTCGTGTCAATGACATGTAAGTGTTAAGCGGCGAAGTCAGCATGCATAAATTTAAATCCCAGTCCTGGAATATACTGGATATTAAAATTGGGCAAGTTATCTAAACTCCTAAAGCCTGTAAATGGGGAATTTTTATAGTACCTAACTCAAGTAGCTATTGTTAGTATTAATCAAATAATTGATTGTCATCTAGCACTATTTGTGAAATGTGGTTATTATTATTTGAAATACTTTTCAAGCAAAATAAAATTCTTTCTAGGTGCCTTCCCAGATTAACACCAAAGAGATGATGTATCATGAATACAGAAGTTGCTAATTTGAAGATAAGAGTATACTAATAAAAAGTTATTTAAATATTTTTGGATATCTACCTGCAATAACAAATGTAGCTTTAGCACAGTTAATTTCTAATATTCTTTTATACCATAATTGGACAGGTTTATTGAGGTTTCTTGTGAGATAAACTAAGTCATTTCATCTACACATAATCTTCTAAGAATCAGGTACTTATTCGCCTCCAAGATGGGGTAAGGACAATAATGTATTAATGGTCTGCTATGTTCTGTAGATGTCAGCTTTTTCTTGTAACACAATCCATGCCTCCTCACCTCCTGCAACAATCTCTTTCCAATGTGTCCTCTTACAATTTCACTGCATTATGAGTACATTCTCCAACTCTTCTACAGATACATACTCTACTTACTGTCTTTAACTATGTTCTAAAATGACCACTTTTCATTCATATTTTTTATTGGTATTTTATATTGTTTTAGATTTCGGGGTCACGTGTGCAGGTTCTTTACATAGACATATCGTGTAATGGTGAAATTTGCGCTTCTAGTGAACCCATCACCCAAATAGTGAACATTGTACCCAATGGGTAGTTTTTTATCTCTCATCCTCCTCCCACCCCTCCCCTTTTTTGGAGTCCCCAGTGTCTATTATTTATTTATTTATTTATTTATTTATTTATTTATTTATTTATTTATTTTTTGAGACGGAATTTTGCTCTTATTACCCAGGCTGGAGTGCAATGGCATGATTTTGGCTCACTGCAAACTCTGCCTCATAGGTTCAAGTGATTCTCCTGCCTCAGTCTCTCAAGTAGCTGGGATTACAGGCGTGCACCACTACGCCCAGGGTAATTTCGTATTTTTAGTAGAGACGGGGTTTCGCCATGTTGGCCAGGCTAGTTTTGAACCCCTGACCTCAGTTGATCCACACTCCTTGCCTCCCAAAGTGCTTGGATTACAGGCATAAGCCGTGGTGCCTGGCCGGCGTCTATTTCTATCATGAAACCTGTGTGTAATCATTGTTCAGCTCCAGTTGTAAGTGAGAACGTGTGGTATTTGATTTTCTGTTTATGAGTTATTTCACTTAGGAAAATGGCTTCCAGTTTCATCCATGGTGCTACAAAAGACATTATTTCTTTTTTTTTTTTTTTTTTTTTTTTTATGGTGGCATAGTATCTCATGATGTACACGTCACATTTTCTTTATTTGGTCAACTGTTGATGGACACTTAGGTTGAGTCCATGACTTTGCTATTGTGAATAGTGTTGTGATAAACATACCAGTGCAGGTGTCTTTATGATAAAATGATTTCTTCTGGATAGATACCATGTAGTGGGATTTCTCGGTCTAATGGTAGTTCTATGTTTAGTTCTTTGAGAACCTTTCGTACTCCTGGAAGTAGAACTAATTTACATTCCTGCCAGCAGTGTATAAGTGTTTTGTTTTCTACACATTCTGTCCAACATACGTTTTGACGATTTAATAATGGCCATTCTAAATGGTGTGAGATAGTATCTCACTGTGGTTTTAATTTGCATTTCTCTGATGATTAGTGATGTTGAATATTTTTCACATTTTTGGCCACTTTGTGTGTGTGTGTGTTTTAAGAAACATAATAGAAAATGTTTATATATATTGAGCTATCAATATATTGTTCTACTATCCTTTTACGATTTTCTATTATGTTTATATAATTAAAATCATTTACAGGAAAATGTTTACTTAATTAACATGATGTAGCACCCAGTTTATTTATTTTCATTTTTATTTTTATTTTTCGAGACGGAGTCTCGTTTTGTTGCCCAGGCTGGAGTGCAGTGGTGTGATCTCAACTCACTGCAACATCTACCTCCCAGGTTCAATTAGTTCTCCTGCCTGAGCCTCCCAAGCAGTTGTGAGGGCAGGCATGCACCACCACACCTGACTAATTTTTGTATTTTTAGTGGAGACGGAGTTTCACCATGTTGGCCAAGATTGTCTCAGTCCTTCCTGACCTCAAGTGATCTGCCCACCTTAGCCTCCCAAAGTGCTGGGATTACAGGTGTGAACCACCATGCCCAGCCAGCACCCTGTTTTAATAAAAACTTCATAAAAATTATAGCAACAAATTGAATTCATTTAAAAAAGAAATTATCTTGGCAGTGCAGGATTTTTTTTTTTTTGAAAAAATATGGCTGCAAGGGTTTGTAGACTTTTTAGTGGTTTTTGTTTAACTTTTTATTCTGTATATTACTTATTTGTTTTATTTAAAAACCATGTATGCTAATGAAGTCAGCAAAATATTAAGGACCATCAGTCAATAAATGATAAAGAAGACAAGATTTACACCACAAAGTTATAGTTTATACACACACACACACACACACACACACACACACATATATATATATGGAGGGGGAGAGAGAGAGAGAGAGAGAGAGAGAGAGAGAGAGAGAGAGAGAGAGAGAGAGAGAGAGAGACTGAGTCTAGCTCTGTCACCAAGGCTGGAGTGCTGTGGTGCAGTCTCAGCTCACTGCAATCTCCACCTCCCGGGTTCAAGACATTCTCCTGCCTCAGCCAACCATGTAGCTGGGATTGTAGGCGCGCACCATCACACCCAGCTAATTTTTGTAGAGATGGGGGTTTCATCATACTGGTCAGGCTGATCTCGAACTCCTGACCTCAAGTGATCTGGCAGCCTCAGCTTCCCAAAGTGCTGGGATTACAGGCGTGAGTCACTGCGCCCAGCCTACAAAGTTATAGTTAATATTAAAAGTGGATATAAGATGGTGCTTGATGGATGAACAATAAAATTGAAATTTGTAAGGTAGATCATTAAAGAAATGTCAGCTAGTTTATGTTTGTGTTTCTGATATTATTAAGTTCATAAGGTAATAGTACTTTAAAACATGAATCAGTACTGAATTCAAGCCAGACCTAGATGATAGTGGAGAGGGACGAAAGTCTCAAAAATTACCCAGTAAGGAAAAGATAACCTTTCTATGAGACTTCCTAAATGGCACTTGTGTATAGTGGCCTCATCTTCTAAAGCAAAGGTAAGGTATTAGTTCTTACAAATATTAATTTACTAATATGTGTAATGGGTACCAGATGTTTAAAATAAAGTCTCCAATACAATTATGTATATGGAAAGTTTAAGTAGTATCCACATTAATTCAGCATCACTATGATTTTCTTAATGATTTCTCTGCTTGGCCAGTACGTGTCCTTCATTATAGTTGTATTCATGTTTCTTTTTTCATGCCTCATAATAAGATGTTAAACTAGATGATGAGACTAGATTTATTTTGTTGTTGCTATGACAATGAATTAACTTTTTAGTTCCTACAGATAGCATTTAATTGAAAAACAACCATTAGCCCAGTTTTGAAGATGGGAAAGAAAATATTATTTGGATTAAGAAAATTGGCAGTCAGGAAACTAGACAGAAAACTGGGATCATCATAGGAATAACTTTTAAAAATAATTTTGTTTATTATAGAAGGAAACAATGAACAACCTACGTGATCATTAGAAAAATAAATTCTATTGTAGCAAATGATTAATACTACCTGAGGTGTGCTTTTATCAGGGGTATTTTTTGCGTGTGAACTATTAATTACTAAATATTTGTGATAAAGAAATCAGATCATGGAACATTTTTGAATATGTAACACTGTAAACAATATATATATAGTCTATAGATTATATAGTATGATTAAATTAACCCGCTTGAGAAATGCTGCCCTACACCATTAACATGACTCAACTAACAAAGATTCAGATGTTGTTTCAGACTATATAGACTATATATACTCTAGTATATATGATATATAGGCTATATATGTGTATCATATATCTATGATATATAGATATGTATATCATATATATCACATAGGTATATCATATATAGACTATATATCATATATAGTCATATATACTATATATACATATAGTATATATACTATAGTATATAGTCATATATATGACTACTATATATGATATATAGTCTATATATATATAATCACTTGTAGGGTTCAGGAAAGTTTCCCCTCTATCTTCTTAAGGTTCACTCAAAATGAACTAATAATCAGATTGACAGGAGAAAGGGGCATGCAAATTTATTTATTTTTCTTTTTTTAATTTTTCTTTTGAAGTTCCAGGACACATGTGCAGGATGTGCAGGTTTGTTACATAGGTAAACATGTGCCATGGTGGTTTCCTGCACCCATCAACCTATCGTCTAGGTATTAAGCCCAGCATGCATTAGCTATTTTTCCTAATGCTCTCCCTCCCCACACCCCACCCAACAGTGTGTGTTGTTCCCCTCCCTGTGCCCATGTATTCTCACTGTTCAGTTCCCACTTATAAATAACAACATGCGGTGTTTGGTTTTCTGTTCCTGTGTTAGTTTGCTGAGGATAATGGCGTCCATCTCCTAACATACACAAGCACAGGGGAAAATCAGGAGAATGATAACCCAGTAATTCATAGAGTTACAGATGTTTACATGCCCTTCTTCCGAGGGGAGCGGGGAGGGGGAAAATAAGTAATTTTGAAGGACATTAAATTACTTTAAAGATGACGAATCAACCCATGAAGCAGACATTACCTTGTAAATAATTCTCTTTGAAATTTGAATGAACCCAACTTGTGACAAAATTCATTCAGGTGCAGTTACATTTTTCCCAGGACTTCTATCTGTCGTAGATAATCAAATTTTAGGTAAAGATGAAAGGCAATTGTGTTTTCTAGCAGGTCTCCTTCTAAGGCAGATAATAGAATGTAAATGGAATGTAAGAGAGTATTCTCAGGCCGGGCGCGGTGGCTCAAGCCTGTAATCCCAGCACTTTGGGAGGCCGAGACGGGTGGATCACGAGGTCAGGAGATCGAGACCATCCTGGCTAACACGGTGAAACCCCGTCTCTACTAAAAAAATACAAAAAACTAGCCGGGCGAGGTGGCGGGCGTCTGTAGTCCCAGCTACTCGGGAGGCTGAGGCAGGAGAATGGCGAAAACCCGGGAGGCGAAGCTTGCAGTGAGCTGAGATCCGGCCACTGCACTCCAGCCCGGGCGACAGAGCAAGACTCCGTCTCAAAAAAAAAAAAAAAAAAAAAAAAAAAAAAAAGAGTATTCTCATCCTGTGCTGTGGGAGAAACGGAGGAGGGCTAGGGGAGCGGAGGTGTGAACGTGAAAGTGACTGCTTCAGTACATCTAAGACCCATATTATGGGGTATTGTTATCTGAGTCCCAATACACTCAATAGACTCTAGAAAATATTCATTCATTAAATACATTTTTATTTAGAGAGCACCTTAAAAGTTACTTTTAAATACTTTCCTGTATTTACATCAATGTATCTTCAATTGTATTAACTATTAGATGAGATTATCAATAGTCTTCAAGTTAAAGTGCTATTTATCAAATACTTTTTTACAAAATAGCATTTTTCCTGAAAATTGATCCAATTTATTTTGATAGCCAGCTTGTTCTCACTGAATCCATTAAATTATTTGCTGGATATAGTTAAATAAAAAATAATTTAGGACTGCTCAAATATCAGACTATCTCAAGGGTTACATATTATTGGAGAGAACAGCTGTTAACTAAATTATACCAGATAGTTGGATGGTACATCAGTCCAGCTGAATGTACCAAGTTCTAAAGATTAAACCCGTTTATTAATACTGTGACAGACCTTAGATGCGGTTTATGGAAAGTAGTTTCATTTAAAATGATCACTTATGAGAGAGGGATATTTCACAAAAACTTTTGAGTATTAACAAATTTCTGGCAAATAAATGCTGGGATACCTCTTCTAATAAGATCCTCTGTTTTATGTATTATAGCGGACAAGACCCCACCTGACCTTATACCTATCCATAGGTATAATTCCCCATTTTCGGGCTTGATCACATTTTTCATTCGAACCCAGCCACATTGGACGCATTGAATCCCTTGATATTAATCAAACTTTCCAACCACACTTCTGCCTCAGTGTTTTTATAACCACCGTTCCCTCAACTTGGAACACTTCTCCTAGCTATTTACGTGTCTTTTTCCCTTGGATTTATTCAGGTTTCTGTTAAATATCATCCTTTCAGCTATACCTTCCCTGACTACCTTATTGAATTAATATCTCTCCCTACTCCCAGTTACTCACTATCCCTCATCCTGCTTTTTCTTCACAGCATTTGCCATATAACATATTTGATATTCATTTGTTGATACATTTATTAAGTGTTTTTTCTTACTAGAATGCAAGTTTCAGTAGATTGCAGAGTTGTTTTATTCATGGCTGAAACCTCAACTTCAAATATAGTCCCTCGCTCTTATATAGTTACTCCACATTTGCTAAATTCATGCAGAAATGAATGAATGAATAAATGAGTAAAGGAATAAATGTTGAAACAAATAACTGTTACCCATTATATGTCAAATCCTAAACTGAGAGTAGGTGAACAAAACCATACTCATCTACAGAAGTCTGGGAGTCAGGCACATGCATAATTAATTCAAACTAATGGGTTTAATAGTAAGGCTTGAAATATGAACAAACTGGTTAATATCAATATAGGAGAATTGTTGTAACATCCACTACTGCGAGGCAATCTCTACCCTTTGTGGTGCTTTCCCTATCCTTGACCTGTTACTTGGCTCTGGTGCCTCCAGTCATGTCTCTCTCCACACGTTGACTCTATGTCCCAATCATTCATTCTCTTTCCCTCAAAAACAATAATGATGACAGTAAAATATAATAATGATATTTAAAAAGTAAATATTTTTCATAGCATTCACTTTTTTTTTTGAGATGGAGTTTCACTCTTACATGCAGTGCCATGATCTCAGCTCACCGCAACCTCTGCCTCCCAGGTTCAAGCAATTCTCCTACCTCAGTCTCCCAAGTAGCTGGGATTACAGGCGCATGCCACCATGCCCAGCTAATTTTGTATGTTTAGTAGAGATGGGTTTTTTTCCATGTTGGTCAGGCTGGTCTCAAACTCCCCACCTCAGGTGATCTGCCAGTCTCGCCTTCCCAAAGTGCTGGGATTACAGGCGTGAACCACTGTGCCCGGCCCACATTCACTTTTTATAGGTGGCTCCCACAGATCGAAAAACTTCAACTCAACTAAGTTAATTTTTGATTGTGGAATTGTAGGTAGAAGTGACTGGACAGCAAAGCCTAACTAATTATCAGTCCTTCTATTCACGTTAGCTCTACCTAGCCTAACGTTTGAGTGGAGTATATGTTTAGTTGTAGCATTTCTCAATGTAGGTACATCCTCCTTCAGAAAGCCCACCTCTACTCACTGCTTCAGTTGAATGTTGTGTTGGTCCTCTAAAAAGCAGACACCAAGATCCTCTAAGATTGTTTAAGAGATGGATACTAAGATATGACTAAACCTGCAAAAGCTATATTAGGTGAAATGTCTGTATGAGAGAAACCAGAGTGGGAGCTGATCAAGATAAGAAAACAGTCAGACTGCAATGCAAAACTGGCCCCAAGGGAAAGAAAAAGGGCAAGGAGGTTGCACATAGCATTTCAGAATGCCTTGGAAAGGTTCTTAGAGTCTTTGAGGAGTCAGGGAGCCAAAGTTGGCAGGAGTCTGGCTTAGTATCTTGAAGGCAATGATTGGATTTTTAGAGCAAGCACCTGGGATCCTCATGCTCCCTGTAGTTGAAGATCTACAAGGCGTGTTCTCATGGTCACAAATGCTCTTCTCCTGTGAAATGATCCACTTATATTTTATCTCCTCTTTTGGACACTGCACTTCTTTAAAGGAGCATTAAGTCTTTGTTTATCTTTGTATCTATAGAACCTACACCATGCTAGATAAAAGGTTTTCTAAGTGAATAGTTTTTATCTCATATAATCACCAAGACACAATCCCCATCCTCTACTTCTTATTGTGTCTCAAGAGCATTAGTATGAATGTGTGTGTGTGTGCGTGTAGATGTGCACATAAAAATTGAAAACACACTTTCTGAAATTAGAGAGGTAGTTTTCTCTTGCTCTTGGCAAACGATCTTGGGCAATTTTCTTAATCCAAATAATATTTTCTTTCCCATCTTCAAAACTGGGCTAATGGTTGTTTTTCAATTAAATGCTATCTGTAGGAACTAAAAAGTTAATTCATTGTCATAGCAACAACAAAATATATCTAGTCTCATCATCTAGTTTAACATCTTATTATGAGGCATGAAAAAAGAAACAGGAATACAACTATAATGAAGGACACGTACTGGCCAAGCAGAGAAATCATTAAGAAAATCATAGTGATGCTGAATTAATGTGGATACTACTTAAACTTTCCATATACATAATTGTATTGGAGACTTTATTTTAAACATCTGGTACCCATTACACATATTAGTAAATTAATATTTGTAAGAACTAATACCTTACCTTTGCTTTAGAAGATGAGGCCACTATACACAAGTGCCATTTAGGAAGTCTCATAGAAAGGTTATCTTTTCCTTACTGGGTAATTTTTGAGACTTTCGTCCCTCTTCACTATCATCTAGGTCTGGCTTGAATTCAGTACTGATTCATGTTTTAAAGTACTATTACCTTATCATCTTAATATTATCAGAAACACAAACATAAACTAGCTGACATTAATGATCTACCTTACAAATTTCAATTTTATTGTTCATCCATCAAGCACCATCTTATATCCACTTTTAATATTAACTATAACTTTGTAGGCTGGGCGCAGTGACTCACGCCTGTAATCCCAGCACTTTGGGAAGCTGAGGCTGCCAGATCACTTGAGGTCAGGAGTTCGAGATCAGCCTGACCAGTATGATGAAACCCCCATCTCTACAAAAATTAGCTGGGTGTGATGGTGCGTGCCATACAAGAAAGGGAAAACAAACTAAAGTCAGGTGGTTCCCCTGCTGTTAAAGAGAGTTACCTAGAAATCCAGTGAAGCTATGATGGCCAGAGTCTGCAGGGCACAGTAGAGGGGAAGAGAGAACTGTACATAAAGAGAACTTCAGAGATATGCAGGAGGTTCCTCTTGAGTATTGAGTATTCAGTGGAGAACGTGACATTGCATGCGTGTGAAAAAACACATATGTAACAAACCTGCACGTTATGCACATGTACCCTAGAACTTAAAGTATAATAAAAATAAATAAATAAATTAATTAATTTAAAAAAAGAAAATATTGCTATGCTAGAGTAAAATGAATATTAATGTGAAAGAAAGAATCTTAAAAAAAAAAAAAAAAAAAAAAAAAGAAAAAACTATCTGAAGGCAGGGAAAGAGCCACACCAAAGAATCAAAGGATTAGCACTGGCGGGAAGTTCACATAGGCAAGGCTGGAAAACTTCCTAAACGAGAGGGCATCAGAATACTCAAGATACTACCTCATTAGTGGGGAAGATTTAGACTAGGGTTTTCATTTATTCCCAATTCTAGTTATCTCTATACATCAACATGGTGGTTATGTACAAAAGCAAACCTTTTTTACAATAATGAGAAAAACGACATTAACGAACTTTTAGTCTAAAAGTCTTGGAAAATAATTGTTACTTACCCAGGACTTAACCTAAAGAAGTGACTCCTTGACTCTTCATTTATGTCTGTTATCAACCAAAATTAATTTGTGTTTCAGGGGGTAGATGGGGTAGAAAGAAGGAGAATACAGAACTCAGGTTGAGTCTGTTGTATTTATTCTCCAAGGAATTCAACTAAGAAACACAACATCTGAATCTTTGTTAGTTGAGTCATGTTCATGGTCTAGGGCAGCACTTCTCAATAAATGGGTTAATTTAATCATACAAATCACTAAAAGATCTTATTAAAATACAGGTTTAGATACTGTGGGTCTGAGGTGAGAACTGAGATTTTGCTTTTCCCAACTAGCTCCCAAATGTTATGGAGCCTACCAGTCCCCAGACCACACTTGGAGTGGCAGGGATCTAGAGGTGATGTCCACAAACTGTTATGGAGATATTGCGAACAGTTTGGCTTCCTACATTAGCTAGAACTTGGACGATCTTTGTTATGTGAAATGCCCCCACACATAGAAACACACACCCTCACACATATGCAATCACATCCCTAACTACTTCGGTGTCAAGCTAAACCGCTCCGGAGCAATATACTTAAAAGCAGAGAGATTATTCATATAATTTTTCTTTTTACTTTCACATTTTGAAGAATGCTGATTGCATGGCAAAATCAACTTTTACTGATTTAATGTAGATTAAAAATTGTAAAAAGGCAGACATCAGGGGTATTATATGAATTGGCAAGAATTGTTTCCTAGCAATCAATTGTGCTTGTTAGCTTTCAATAATAGTGCAGTCTCTAACTGGCAGAATCTATGTTCTTGGCAAAGATAAATAGTCCTGAACTTTATTGCTTTAATGTTTGCCAGATACAATTTCTAACTTTCAAAAGGTAACATGAAATAAATATATGGTTCTCAGATTCAGAGGGCTGATACTACCATATGTAGCATTTTCCAAGATCTCTTTCAGTATGCTGGATTAAAGGAGCTCTCATTTTATATTCATTGCTTGTTATTTTCACTGTAAATATACAGCCAAGATATTCCAGCCCCAGGGCAGCTGTCAAGGGTGGCAGTTAGGAGGGTCCAAGCAGCCACATCTCCATTCTGACCTTACATAAAGCAGCTAACATAACTAAATGAGGAACGGATGCATGCATTCATAGGTACCCAGGATTTGTTTTATTCAGATGTGGTGAGGAAACAGACATCGAGGCAACTGACTTTGAAAGGGGAGGTTATTAATTACAGCTCCCAAGAGAAGAGGGCATGCTGTACCATGTGGTGACACATGGTGAAGTTCCAGGGTTAGTCAGGAGGCAGAAGGAGCTAAGTAGAAAGCACAGTCCAGGGCCTTTATTGTGGTTTTCCTGGGAAAGAATGAGTGAGGCAAGTTTGAGCAAATTTAAGATTGGATAGTTTGACTTTCTCAAGGCTCTGGGATATAGAAGTGGTCTTCAGTGGTCCTATATTTGGCCCTAGGGTTATTTAGTACAGGGAGAATATTGGCTTGGGATCTGAGAGTCAGATAAAGGAGAAGGCCGAGGATAAATTCTGTGGATTTGTTCATTTGCATATGTAAGGAATGCTAGTGGGCAAGTCATTTATTATGTCTAGGAATTAGTTAATCTGAGAGAAGTGGAATTTCTCTCAGAATGGGCAGCAAGGCTCCAGGAAGACCTCTGGAGGTCACAGCATGACAAAATACAGACAGTAAAAAACACGATTAATACAATGCACTAATGAGAAATAACAAATCTTACCTAACCTCAGCTACTTATTCTCCAATATCAGTGAAATGGGTTGGATTTCAGGAGTGACATTCATCCACAGATGATTTTGCAGCTGTCAGGACAAACACAAAGCTTCCCCTGAATTGAGTTTTATTGCTTTTTTTTAATCTTTTTTTAATCTTTTTTTTTTTTTTTTTTGAGACAGGGTTTCACCCGTCGCCCAGGCTGGAGTGCAATGGCATGATCTTGGCTCACTGCAACCTCCACCTCCTGGGCGCAAGCAATTATACTGACTTAGCTTTCTGACTACAGGCAAATGCCACCGCAACTGGCTAATTTTTGTATTTTTTGTAGATACAAGGTTTTGCCACGTTGCCCAGGGTGTTCTCGAATTCATGAGCTCAAGCGATCCACCTGCCTTGGCCTCCCAAAGTGCTGAGATTACAGGCGTGAGCCATTGCACCCAGTCTTGTTATTTTGTATCTAGGCAAATAATCTTTTTCTCTGATAAAATCAAAAATGCTATTTTTATGCAATTTTCTTCATGTTTCTTTAGAAAGAAAGGTAACTCATATTCTTCAGCTCACCTGTTAAACTCTTTCTTTAAATTATTATTTCCTTTCAAAAACTTAAATTCAAAAAATAGAAAGCAGAAGAAAAAAAATGAATTAAAGTTTTTGTTCTATCCTAGGCAGAAGGCTATTTCACGTGAAATAAGCCTTTTTTATGGGTAGCTCTAGGTCCTAAAAGAAAATTCACCTTTTTTTCTCAATTTTTGGTTGATACATAATTATTGTGCCTATTTAAAGGGTACATGTGATATTTTGTTACATGCATATGATGTGTAATAATCAAATCAGGGTAAGTAGTATATTTGTCATGTAACAGAAAAGCTTAGACAAATTAAATTTAACAGCATTTAATTGAGCAAAGAATAATTCCCAAGTTGGGCAACGTGCTTTAACTTGAATAGTTTCAAGAGAGACTCTAGTGTTGCTGCATACTCAGAAAATATTATGGGCAAAAAAGGAAACTGACATATAGAAAGTGGAAGGGAGGTACAGAAACAGTTGGATTTATTACAGTTTAGTGTTTGCCTTATTTGAACACAATTTTAACAGCTGGCTGCCTTGATTGGCTGAAACTCAATGACTGGTACAAGAGTTGGTTAGTTTGTTTACACATCTAGTTAGGTTACAGTTCACTATGTACACAGAAACCTTTGGGAGAGACTTAAAATATGTACGGAAGCAGCTTAGGCTAAACTTAATTTAACAATTGCCCATTAAAAACTTTAGGCATTAATGTCACTCTGTCACCGTCATAAATGTACTTAACTGGTCACAAATCCCACTGGGAAACAGCAGAACAAAGATGTGGGTAAAGTCTTCTGGTTACTTGTTTGTAAAGATTAAAGCGGGGTGACTTTCTTATGCTAGATTCACCTGTTTTCAGAAGAGAGATCAAACAAACAAAAAAACTGGTCTGTCTTGCAATCTATCTGCTTCCTTAAAGTATTAGTTTGCTTAAATCACATTTAACATAAGTGACTCCATTTTGGTTTGGTCTGGTCTGGTATTTTGGGTCCTAGTGCTCAGTCCAAATCAATGACCTTCCATAATTTTGTTTAACACTTCCCTCCTTTTGATCAAGTTCTCACTTAGGTGAGAGTGTGACCAAAACTTAGAGCTTTAGCACTACTCTCGATTACCATCATTTTGGGTTACAATCTCAGCATGTCATTTGTAGGTTAGAGTCCTCATGACCATGCATTTCTTCAAGATTTAGTCATTTCAGTCAAAGATAAACCATGATAAACCATGTGACATTTTACCGATGGCTTCATGCAGACATTTAAAACCTGAAAGACTACAGTGCACCAGGGAGACTACTGTTATGACTATCAGGAGGGCAATACCAATACCAATAAGTATGCTCCTTAGCCATGGTACCCATGAAACAAACCAACTTAAAATTAAATAGATAAAAGAATGAGCTAAACTGTCAATGCATTTCAACCAAGCAGGCTGTTCGTTAATCTCCTACAACTCAGTCTCTGTAAGACATGATGTATTCATCCATGTGCAATAAGAAGTGTCACAAACTGAACAGATTCTTCTCTTTTCAGCCAGTAATCTAGTGCAATTCTATTATCAATCTATAAACAGAATTTGTTAAAGTATGTTGTGAAACTTTGCAGTAGAATCTGCTATAGAGCCTTTTATGAGGGACAAATTTCTTACCATCGCCTTATTTACTACAAACAATGGAAAAAGGGACCTACCAACTCATGCCCGCCCAGAAGGGTGAAGGCCTCCTTGAAAAGTTCTCTTTCATCTATGACATATATTATGAGGAATTAGTCAATGTTCTGTTTCTGACTATGAAGCAGCAAAGGTATCATTAAAATTTCTTGCCCACATTGGTCCTTTATCTTCCTTCTATCAAGGCATAAGTTTGCTCATGCATAAGGCATAAGGTTGGCTGTGAAATCCTCCACAAATAAAATATACTCCATAGTTGCACTCAAGTCCCCTTTTACAGCTCTGTTCATAGAGGCATAAGTAAAGAAAAAATTAACAGAAATAAAAGTTTTCTAATAGCAGAGAAGTCTTAATCCAGGATCTCGAGAAAGTAGACTAAATCTAGGATACCATTGGCATCTGGGAAGAAACTTTCCTGGTTAGCTTTACCTTAAGGTTTTCAATGGGTATGCAGTTCCAAGAGTCTACAGGGGCCCTTCTGAATTATGAATTTAGGAGCCCAAGGTCCAAGATTCCAAAGTTTGGCTGCAGGGTGGGTGGCAAGGGCAGTCTTTCTCTAACATAATTTCCAGAAGACGCAATCTTTGGGTTCTAGGTGATGAAGGATTTGATTGTCCTGAGTCCTTTACTTCACCAGGTACACCGTGGCATAACACATTGAAGTCTTTCATAATTTAGTCATATTAGCATTTAGGAGCAGAGAATACAAACAGTTCTATTATTAGGGACTGAGGTCTTCCAGTGACTATTTTATAAGTGATTAACTTATGTTTTTTCATGGGAAGTGGATCTGAATGTCATCAATTTTTAATACCTCTGACCAAGGATATCCAGTTGATTCAGTTAGCTTTGCTTCATGCTATTGTATCTGTAATACCTTATTTAATAGTTTTACAACTTGTCTAGTGAAACAATCACCTTATTACTGGAGGTTTCTCCAGGAATCCCCCATGAGAGAGAAACACATTTTCTAATAACCTATTAGCTAGTATTACAGTATCTGCCTTCTGCCTGGAAAAACTTGCAGGGGAAAAGTCCACAATTTTGTAATCTCTTTTGATTCAAAATGCATTTCCATAACTACATTAGACTTCATGATCATTTAAATATTTCAATTACCTTTATTTTACCCTCTTTTTGACTTTTAAATTCTCTCTCTTCTGCTTACAAGTTTAGTTTTATCCTGCCATCTCCATCATTTCTCACAGTCATGCTTTCTGCTCTTTCTTTTTATCTACTTCTATGTCCTTTTTCTTTGTCTTCTTGTCCCTGTGTTATAACACCATATTCTACTTTACGTAATTTTGGAATGTTCCACTCTGCTTTAGCATGTCATTAACTTTAGAACATTTCAAATGTGACCATGTAACTGAAATCTCATCCTTAAGCAAAACTAGTCAAGGAACAGTATATAGTAATTATAAAGATTCAAGTAAATCTACATACTGATACAGAAAATACCAGTAACATACTAGGTTTATAAAACAAGTTGCAATCGACTATGAAAAATATAATGTGATATATTTTAAAGCATTTAACAATAAAAAATGTAAAATCTATGATTTGTATGTGTACAAAAAAAATATCCACCAACTAATTAAAATGTCATCTTATAGGCTCAAATCCTAATGGGGAATGAAGGGATATTATTAATCATGGAAAAAAAATCATTAAATAATTCAATCAATCAGTAATCATTTCTAATTATGTGTGTGTATATGCATGTAGTTTTTAAAATCAGGCACAAAGATTATATTTTAAATAATTTCTATAGAAGACTGTGAGGCTAAATCTTCAAAAACTAAATAAACACCAGCTTTGTGGAGAATGAATCCTCCAGTTATCATTATAGCAGTAAGTCACTAAAGGTAAACTCTCAAAGCAATATCTCTTAAAACCTTCCAATAATCTAATACTTTTTGCTCTGCTTATGGCTGACACAACATTTGCATTGCTAATAGACATGCTTAATAAAATGACATTTTAAGTTGTTTATTAATAGCACATCTTCCTGCTTCTACAAAGCTCTTTCAGTGTGTAGGAAGCTGTATTTTGCAAAGGCTTTACTTCACTTTGGTGTATCTATCTCCACTAAAATAAAGATTTTAGTATTTTGTTTGAAAGTTTTTCTATATACCATCAAACTATAAATGTACTTATCTATTTAACTAGTATTAAGTTTCTACTACTTAGAGTAATTTCAAATAAAAAGGATACTATGCTATATCCCTGATGTTTTGGATCTTATAAATGATGTTAGATAAAAATATACAAGTGACTAGACACATAAACAAGATAAAGTTAAGTAATAACAACATAATGAAGAAAATAAAATAAAGATTTGATAGATGAGGCCTGGGATTGGAACTGAGTACAAAAGTAGATCCTCTAGCCAGCATATACTAATCTCAGTGGAATAGTATATGATGGGGAGATGACAAAGGCTAAGTTGTCTAATGATTACAGATGTTAATCAGGATTTTGGAAACAAGGGAGCTAGAAAGTCTTTGCACTGTTCTTTAAAAGTGTAGTAATTTTGTATGTCTTTAAAAAATAAAATATTATTGTTTGGAGAATGGATTTCAGAGTGGAAGAAAGAAAGGAAAGCCACAAGTTAAGAGGTAATTGCTACACTCCTGGTGTGATGGTTAATACTGACTCAACTTGATTGGATTGAAGGATGAAAAGTATTGTTCCTGAGTGTGTCTGAGAGAATGTTGCCAAAGGAGATTAACATTTGAGTCAGTGGACTGGGAGAGGCAGACCCACCCTCAATCTGGGCGAGCACCACCTAGTTAGCTGCCGGTGACGCTAGAATAAAGCAGGCAGAGGAACATGGAAGGACTAGACTGGCTGAGTCTTCCAGGCTCCATCTTTCTCCTGTGCTGGATTTCCTGCCCTCAAACATCGGAATACCAAGTTCTTCAACTTTTGGACTCTTGGACCTACACCAATGGTTTACCAGGGTCTTTGGGGCCTTCAGCCACAGACTCAAGGCTGCACTGTTGACTTCCCTACTTATGAAGTTTTGGGACTCAGACAGGCTTCCTTGCTCCTCAGCTTGCAGATGGCCTATTGTGGAACTTCATCCTGTGATCATGTGAGCCAACACACCTTAAAAAACTCCCCTTCATATATACATCTATCCTATTACTTTTGCCTCTCTAGAGAACCCTAATAGACCTGGTATATAGAAGACAATCAAATTTTGTCTCAAACAAAAGCTCTTAAGGACTCTGGAGACTTAACAAAGGCAAATCTTGATTTTGAAAGGCAGTCCAAATGTAAGGAAAATGATTGGTTCAAAGTTCTCCAATTTTTTTGAGGTGATGTTCTGTGTTCATGTGAAGTCATCACAGTGGCAACATTGCTGGGATGTCTAATACTCTGATAGAATGACAGAGGAATGAGGATGAAGCACCTGGGTGATTAGGTTTCCTGAGGGAAATTACCAATAGGAGAGACCAGAGACTCAAATCCCTGTGCTTAAACTCATACCAATTTCCTGGCTAATTCTGGGAACCATGCGTATGGGTCAAACTGAAAGCAGCAGGTGCCTAATGCTAAACAAAGTTAACAAAGTTGTAAGCTAGCACCTACCTCAGATATGACTGATCTCAGTTTTAATGTAACCAAATTTACTGCTTGCTAAACAAAACAAATTTCATAGTAATATAAAAAAAAAAACCTAGAGTGTCTACAATGTATTATTATTACTCAAAATAGAAAGAAACAGAAAAATGTCAACCGGATTTAGGGAAAAAAATAATCAGTGGAAGTCAATGTAAAATGATCTTGATATTGGAATTATCAGGAAAGAATGATAAAATGGCCATTTAAACAATGGTTGGCCAGGAAATGGTGAAAATGTGCTCAATGAAATAAAAAATATGAAATCTCAGCACAAACAGAAAATATAAAAAATAAAAATGGAAATTTACATACTGAAAAATGGAGTATCTAAAATATATATATAATCTATAATGACAAAAAACTAGATCAGTGGTTGTCTGGAAATGGAGATGGGTAGAGGTGAGCCTGCAAAGAGGCAAAAGGAATCTCTAGTGTGTTATGGAAATACTGTATTTTAACTGTGGTACTGATTTCATTGGGGAGCATAACTATCGAAACCCATTAAGCAGATTCCATTTATTGTTCTTAAATTATACTTCAATCAATTTAATATTAAGGAGGTAATTACAACTATTTAAGTAAGATTATGATGGCTTAACCAAAGGGAATTGCTGACGATGAAGAAACAAGGAAAGATAAATGAAATAATTTCAAGGTACAGTTCATAGAACTGACTTAATCAAGATTTTATTTAATTATTTATCCCATCAATATGCAGATATAAAGTGACTGGCATATATTTCACACTATGCTGATTTTTCAAAGTTCTGTTACGTATTTACTTTATTCGTGCATTAAGTTGTTCATTTATTAAATATATACTAAGTTTACCAGGTGCCAGACACTATACTATATGCTGGGGCTACAAAAGTCATGAACAAATGGCTCTGCTCTCTGCTTCCATGGAGCTTGCATTCCACTGGAGGATGTAAGTATTTATTAAAATGTATAGAAAGATATATACATTTTCACAGTAGTTAGAACATACTGCCTTGGTTGATAACATTAAGTAAGCAGAAAGAAAATGATATTCCAGGTAAAGGTAACCCCATGCTGACTGACCTTTTGATAGGAGTATGAATGAAGACTTTGAGGTACAGAAAGAATGTCAGTGTAGGGAGATGTACTGTACACCAGCGTGGAATGGTACACAACTGACATGTACATAGGAAAGAGAATTTGCAAAAACCCTATTCTGTTAGCAATAGGAAGTCATTGATATTCTTCAATGTGAGTAAGAAATATAGATCATATTTTTATAACTGTCTTTCAAAAGGAATGGAAGGGACTCAATGTATGTACACTAGATAAGAAATACCTGCACTTTCTTTACTATGGCCAAAGGTTGCTTATCATTCTGATCTTATCACCTAGCAAGCTCTACTCAATAAACTTTACTGATTTTTTTCCTTCATATATACTAGGGATATTCCCACACCAAATCTTTCTACTGGCTCTTCTTTCTGTCCAGAATTATTTTGTAATAATGAATTCCTATAATTCATGCCTCAACTGACACCTTCTAACCAAGTATAAAAAATTTTGTTCAATAAATTTGAGAACAACAGATTCAGAATAATTTGGCTTGCAATTGGAGGTTAGAGAACATTAGCTGCTGGAGAATTATGGATTGAAGAAAAGATTTATTTTAATTTGTGTTGGTTTCATTTTTAATAGAAGCAGCTAGGCTGGACATGGTGGCTTATACCTATAATCCAAACACTTTGGGAGGCTAAGGCAGGAGGACTGCTTGAGCCCAGGAGTTTGAGACCAGCCTGGAGAATATGGTGAAACTCTGTCTTTATTTAAAAATAATGGTAATAATAATAACAATCAAAACAACTAGAGCATATGCTCATGTCTGTGGTTATTTGTAATTTTCTCCATGTGTTTAATATAGTTATAATTTTATTCATCACTCAAATCTTTAAATCATTTTTATTTTAGAGTAAAGTATCAGATGGAGATCTAGTTTTTATTTTGCTGATGCTATGCTTTCCCCGTTCTATTTGTATGATATGTTTCCATATATAATTCTGTTTGTATGAGTAATTTCTAGTCTGTTTAATTGCTCCCCGTGTTTATTGGACCAACACTAATGGTTTACCAGGGGCTTTGGGGCCTTCAGCCACAAACATCCCCATACTTAATTTCGGAATGTTCCACTCTGCTTTAGCATGTCATTGACTTTAGAACATTTCAAATGTGTCCATGTAACTGAAATCTCATCCTTAAGCAAAACTAGTCAAAGGAACAGCATATAGTAATTATAAAGATTCAAGAAAATCTACGTACTGATACAGAAAATACCAATAACATACTAGGTTTATAAATCAAATTACAATCAACTATGAAAAATATAATCTGACATATTTTAAAGTATTTAACGATTAAAAATGTAAAATCTATGATTCGTATGTGTACAAAAAAATGTATATCCACCAACTAATTAAAATGTCATCTTATAGGCCTTTCATCCCCATACTTAATTATGTAGTTTCAATATCTGAGAAGGCACATCCCTATACAGTTCTCTCTGTCTCTACTTACATTTCTCTGAAGTTTTCCCTTGTCTATTATTCCTTAAGAAAACGGTAAAAGAGAATTGTCTGATTCAAACAATCTTTGTTATTTTTATTAATAACAAATTTAAATGTGTAGATCAAGAAGAGGAAGACTGATATATTATGAAGATGGTTGACTAGACACAGCCAGGCGGAGGCACATCTCCCACCAAGAGGAGCAAAAATATTGACTAAACCATCATATGTCAAACATATATTTTGAGATAAAACACTGAAAGTCAATAAAGCAACCACACAGATGTTGTGTCTGAAGAGGAGGGAAGCTGGGAAACCTCCACAAGCTGCTGAGCACCGGAACCAGCTCCTGGCCCTGAACAAGTCCTAAAGAAAGCGTGACCGAAGGACCTCCGGGAAACCACACTCCTGCTGTGGGCCTCTGGGGTCCAGGCTACAACAGATCCCATGACCCCCATGGACATTTAAATTGGCAGGGAAGACCTCCCTGGGGGTCAAACAGAGGCAGAGCTTGAACCTGCAGGAGTCCAATGGGTTTTGCAATTCATGGTACAACAGCAGCTAAACACAACAATAGGCACATATTCCCCAGGGCTCTCCATCCTGCTCTGAGGGATTGTTGCTCCTGATGATTGCTGGGCTGGGAGAGAGCAGGACTGCCTTTCCCTGGGGATCAGAATCTATGTGCCTTCTTGTCCATTCCAATACCACTTGCTTCGATACTCACACAGGAGGGTGCCCACAGCTCAGCCTCCATTTCTGTAACTGAGTATTTTGCTGGTGGCCTGTGAGTAGTTTGGTGACCCAGCACAGCCAGAAATCAACTCCAAGGGGCCAGAGGACAAAATCATGTTCTGGTTCCAGCCCTACAGTATTCAAGCACACAACCCAGGGATGTCAAGTCAAGATCTGTGGCCTGAGCTTGAGTGGAGGAGAAGCCCCTAATCTCAGAGCATTTAGAAGAGTGTGTCATAGTTTCCTCTGTCAGCATGGATCTGGGCATGTCTCCCTCCACGAGATCAGTCTGGGAAGGGTGTGGCCTAATAACTAACCACAGCTTCTTCCTCAGGGAGCCCCATGGCTTGGAAACCTAGGAACAGCCCAATGACTTGTATACAGAAGTTTTGGGACAAGCCTAAATGATCAAGCCTGCTTCTGGGGCAGATGCCAGAGGGAGAACTGCTGGGCTGGGAGAGCATGAGCTAGGAGTACCCCACAGCCAACTCTCAGGCTAAAAACCCCAGGCTACAGGCACCATGCCAGCTGCATGCCCACTGTATTAGCATCCTGTTTGGGGAATTTTCACCCTTGACCCATTGCATTCCCAGACCACCCACAGACATACCCCACAACCTGCTCTGACACTGTCAAGCTCAGAGGACCAGTGGGTGCTCCAGGGAGTTGCAGGTCTTCTGGTGACCTAATCTTTGGCTCAGTCACCCCTAAGGGAGGGGGAGAGTGCAGCCTGCCAAAACCCTCTTTGTGCCTAATGAAATGTGGGCATAGTGCCAAAAATTGAAGGGAGCTCCATCAAGGCCTAGAAATGGAGTTGGTAAAAGTTCATCTTTTCCCCCATATCCCTTTCCTTAAGAGCACTGCTGCATATGCCATGAAATATAAAAGAGGTATGGGGCCAATCAAAAGCCTATTTGCCAGCCCTTACTCTTAACCCTTTGTATTGGTTCCTCAGTTTTAGACATCTGAAGATACCCAGAAATCAAGCCAATCGACTACACATTACATATACCAACAGTCAAAAACACTCAAAGGAAAAAATAATATAAAAACAAAAAGCCCCATTTAAAGGACAATAATTACAAAAAGAAAAAGAAACTCAGTCCCCTCAGATAAGAAGGAATCAGCCCAAGAACTCCGGAAATTTGACAACTCAGTGTTTTCTTACCTCCAAAGGATTGCACTAGGTTTTAAGTTATGGATCCTAATCAGATTGAAATGTTTGAAATGACAGATATAGAATTCAGAATCTGGATGGCAAGGAAGCACAATAAGATTCATGAGAAAGCTGAAACCCAATCCACGGAAGCCAGAACAATAATCCAAATAGGAAAGCCGACATAGCCATATTAAGAAAGAACTAAACTGAACTCCTGTAATTAAAAAATTCACTACAGGAATTTCGAAATATAAATGGAAGCCTTAACAACAGACTAGACCAAGACGAGGCAAGAATTTCAAAGCCAGAAGTCTAGTCCTTTCAATTAACCCTGTCAGACCAAAAAAAAAAAAAAAAAAAAAAAAAAAAGAAAGAAAGAAAAAATAACTTCAAAAAATGAACAGGCTGTGCATGCTCACTCGAGCCTGTAATTCCAGCACTCTGGGAGGCTGAGGTAGGTGGATTGCCTGAGCCCAGGAGTTCCAGACCAGCCTGAACAACATACTGAAACCCCATCTCTACCAAAAAAAAAAAAAAACCACACAAAAATACAAAAAATATCTGTGTGTGGTGGCATTCACCTGTAATTACAGCTACTCAAGAGGCTGAAATGGGAGGCTTGTTTGAGCTTGGGAGGTGGTGGTTGTAGTGAGCTGAGATTGTACTGTTGCACTCCAGCCTGGGCAACAGAGTGAGACCCTGTCTCAAAAAAAATAAATGAACAAAGCCTGTGATAAATATGGGAGCATGTAAACAGAACAAATCTATGACTCATTAGCATTCCTGAGCAATAAGAAGAGAGAGTAACCAACTTGCAAAACATATTTGAGGATAAAATTCATCAAAAGTTCTCGTCTTACTAGAGATTGACACACAAGTTCAAGAAATTCAGAGAACCCCAGGGAGATACAAGATGACCATCCCCAAGACATGTCATCAGACTTTCCAAGGTGGATGTGAAAGAAAAATTTTTAAAGGTAGCTAGAGAAAATGGTCATATCACTTACTAAGGGAATCCCATCAGGTTCACCCTGTGTTGAGAGTCTCAACACAAACTTTGCAAGCCAGAGGAGATTGGGGAGCTATTTTTATAATTTTTTTTTTTTTTTTTTTTTTTTTTTTGAGACAGAGTCTCGCTCTGTCACCCAGGCTGGAGTGCAGTGGCCGGATCTCAGCTCACTGCAAGCTCTGCCTCCTGGGTTTATGCCATTCTCCTGCCTCAGCCGCCCGAGTAGCTGGGACTACAGGCGCCCGCCACCTCGCCCGGCTAGTTTTTTGTATTTTTTAGTAGAGACGGGGTTTCACCGTGTTAGCCAGGATGGTCTCGATCTCCTGACCTCGTGATCCGCCCGTCTCGGCCTCCCAAAGTGCTGGGATTACAGGCTTGAGCCACCGCGCCCGGCCGCTATTTTTATAATTCTTAAGGAAAAACATTTTAACCAAGAATTTTATATCCTGCCAAAACAAGCTTCACAAGCAAAGGAGAAACAAAATGTTTTCAGACAAGCAACTGCTGAGGGAATTTGTTACTACACCAGCCTTATAAGAGGCAGTAGGTCAGGCGTGGTGGCTCATGCCTGTAGTCCTAGGACTTTGGGAGGCTGAGGCTGGTGGACCTGAGATCAGGAGTTTGAGATCAGCCTGGCCAACATGATGAAACCCTGTCTCTACCAAAAATACAAAATTAGTCAGGTGTGGTGGCGCATGCCTGTAATCCCAGCTACTTGGGAGGCTGAGACAGGAGAACTGTCTCAGCCCAGGAGGCAGAGGTTGCAGTGAGCTGAGATTGTGCCACTGCACTCCAGCTTGGGTGACAGCGAGGCTCTGTCTAGAAAAAGAAAGAAAGAAAGAAAGATAGAAACAAAAGAAAGCTGCTACAAAACAAACATACTTAAGTACATAGCCCACAGACCCTATAAAGCAACTACAGAATTGAGGCTACAAAGCAACTAGCTAAAAAAATTTGTTACAGAATCAGAACCTTACATATCAGTATTAACCTTGAATGTAAATGGTTTCAATGTCCCACTTAAAATGTACAGAGTGGCAAATTGAATTAAAAACGAGACCCAACCTTCTCTTATCTTCAAGAGACCCATCTCATGTGTAACAACACCTATATAATCAAAGTAAAAGCATGGAAGAAGATCTTATATGCAAATGAACACCAAAAAAGAGAGTATATATACGTATATATACACACACACACACACTCAATAGTGAAGCACCTAGATTCATAAAACAAGTACTTCTAAACCTATGAAAATAATTAAACATCCACATAATAGTAGTGGGGAACTTTAACACCACACTGAAAACATTAGTGAGAACATCAAGGCAGAACAAAAAATTTTTTTTGATCTAAATTTGACACTTGAAAAATTGGAACTAATAGATACCTACAGAATATTCCTCCCAACATCCACACAATACACCTTCTCATCATCTGCACGTGGACACCACTCTATGTTCAACCCCATGCTCAGCCGTAAAGGAAGCCTCAATAAATTTTAAAGAAAGTTGAAATCATACTAATTATATTCCTCACCCATAGCAGAATAAAAATAGAACTCAACCAAGAGTTACTTGAAAACCACACAATTACATGGAAACTAAACTACTTGCTCCTGAAGAACTTTTGAACTTTTGGGTAAACAATGAAATTAAGGCAGAAATACAAAAGTTATTTGAAATAGATGAAAACGGACACAACTTACCAGAATCTCTGAGACGCAGCAAAAGTATTCTTAAGAGGAAAGTTCATGGTGCTAAACAACTACTCAATAAGATAGAAAGATCTCAAATGAACAACCTAATGTTACGTTTAGAGGAACTAGAAAAACAAAGCAAACTAATCCCAAAGCTAACAGAAGAAAATAAATAACTAGAATCAGCGCAGAACTAAATAAATTGAGACATGAAAATTCATACAAAGGACAAACAAAATGAAAAGTTGCTTATTTAAGAGAATAAACAAGATCTGTGGACCACTGGGTAGACTATCAAAAAAGATAGAAGATCCAAATGAGCACAATCAGAAATGACAATGGTGACATTACAAGTGATCCTACAGAAACAAACAAAAAGCCTCAGAGACTACTATGAACACCTTTATGCATACAAACTAGAAAATTTAGAGAAAATAGATACATTCCTGGAAACATACAACCTCCCAAGATTGAATCAGGAAGAAACTGAAGCCCTGAAAAGACGAATAATGAATCTCAAAATTAAGTAAGTGGTTAAGAAAAAAAAACCTACCAACTAAAAAAAGTCCTGGACCACATGTATTCACAGCCAAATTCTACCAGTCATACAAAGAAGAGCTGGTACGAATCCTCCTGAAACTATTCCGAAAACTCAAGGAGGGATTCTTCCCTAACTCATTCTACAAAGCCAGCATCATCCTGATACCAAAGTCTGGCAAAGACACAAATAAAACAGAAAACTGCAGGCCAATATATTTGATAAAACTGCAGGCCAATAAATAAAAAATCCTCCAAAAAAAAAAAAAAAAAAAAACACACTAGCAAATGGAATCTAGCAGCAAATCAAAAAGTTAATTCACTACACTTATATAGGCTTTATTCCTGGAATGCAAGGTTGATTCAACCTCTACAAACCACTAACTGTGATTCACTACATAAATAGAATTAAACACAAAAACGATATGATTATCTCAATAGATGTAGAAAAGGCTTTTGATAGGATTCAACATTACTTCATGATAAAAACCCTTGACAAACTGGGCATCAAAAGAACATACCTCCAAATAATAAGAACCATCTATGACAAACCCACAGCCAACATCATATTGAAGGGGCAAAGACTTAGAAGCATTCCTCTTAAGAATTGGAACAAGACAAAAATGCCCTTCACCACTCCTATTTAACATAGTACAGGTAATCCTGGCCAGGATAAATCAGACAAGATAAAGAAATAAAAGATATTCAGTAGAAAAAGAAAAAGTCAAACTATTTCTCTTCACTGAGGCTACGATTCCATCCCCAAGAGACCTTAAATACTCTGCCAAAAGAATCCTAGGCCTGGTAATCAACGTCAGTAAATTTTCAGGATACAAGACCAGTGCACAAAAATCAGTAATATTTCTATACACAAATAACGTTCAAACTATGAACAAAATCAAGAATGCAATCTTATTTACAATAGTCACACACGCAAAATAAAATGCCTAAGAATACATCTAACAGAGGAGGTAAAAGACCTCTACAAGAAGCACTACAAAACACTGTTGAAAGAAATTATAGATGAAATAAATGACAGAACATCCTATGCTCATAGACTGGAAAGAATCAATATTGTAATGGCCATACTGTCCAAAGTAATCTACAGATTCAATGTCACTTGTAACTATTGATGCCATTTTTCACAGTTAGAAATATTCTCAATTTCATATGGTACTATTAGCCATATATTTAGATGAAATATTTCAGAAAATGCTGGCTAAAATGAGGGAATCTACAAAGCTGAGGGGCAGGGTTTTATTTTTTTTTTTTTTATTTTTTTTTTATACTTTAAGTTCTAGGGTACATGTGCATAACGTGCAGGTTTGTTACATATGTATACTTATGCCATGTTGGTGTGCTGCACCCATCAACTCGTCAGCACCCATCAATTCATCATTTATATCTTGTATAACTCCCCAATGCAAGCCCTCCCTCCTCCCCCCTCCCCCCTCCCCATGATAGGCCCCTGTGCGTGATGTTCCCCTTCCCAAGTCCAAGTGATCTCATTGTTCAGTTCCCACCTATGAGTGAGAACATGCGGTGTTTGGTTTTCTGTTCTTGTGATAGTTTGCTAAGAATGATGGTTTCCAGCTGCATCCATGTCCCTACAAAGGACGCAAACTCATCCTTTTTTATGGCTGCATAGTATTCCATGGTGTATATGTGCCACATTTTCTTAATCCAGTCTGTCACAGATGGACATTTGGGTTGATTCCAAGTCTTTGCTATTGTGAATAGTGCCACAATAAACATACGTGTACATGTGTCTTTGTAGTAGAATAATTTATAATCCTTTGGGTATATACCCAGTAGAGGGATGGCTGGGTCATATGGTACATCTAGTTCTAGATCCTTGAGGAATTGCCATACTGTTTTCCATAATGGTTGAACTAGTTTACAGTCCCACCAACAGTGTAAAAGTGTTCCTATTTCTCCACATCCTCTCCAACACCTGTTGTTTCCTGACTTCTTAATGATTGCCATTCTAACTGGTGTGAGATGGTATCTCATTGTGGTTTTGATTTGCATTTCTCTGATGGCGAGTGATGATGAGCATTTTTTCATGTGTCTGTTGGCTGTATGAATATCTTCTTTTGAGAAATGTCTGTTCATATCCTTTCCCCACTTTTTGATGGGGTTGTTTGTTTTTTTCTCGTATATTTGTTTGAGTTCTTTGTAGATTCTGGATATTAGCCCTTTGTCAGATGAGTAGGTTGCAAAAATTTTCTCCCATTCTGTAGGTTGCCTGTTCACTCTGATGGTAGTTTCTTTTGCTGTGCAAAAGCTCTTTAGTTTAATTAGATCCCATTTGTCAATTTTTGCTTTTGCTGCCGTTGCTTTTGGTGTTTTAGACATGAAGTCCTTACCCATGCCTATGTCCTGAATGGTACTACCTAGATTTTCTTCTAGGGTTTTTATGGTATTAGGTCTAACATTTAAGTCTCTAATCCATCTTGAATTAATCTTCGTATAAGGGGTAAGGAAAGGATCCAGTTTCAGCTTTCTACTTATGGCTAGCCAATTTTCCCAGCACCATTTATTAAATAGGGAATCCTTTCCCCATTTCTTTTTTCTCTCAGGTTTGTCAAAGATCAGATGGCTGTAGATGTGTGGTATTATTTCTGAGGACTCTGTTTTGTTCCATTGATCTATATCTCTGTTTTGGTACCAGTACCATGCTGTTTTGGTTACTGTAGCCTTGTAGTATAGTTTGAAGTCAGGTAGCGTGACGCCTCCAGCTTTGTCCTTTTGACTTAGGATTGTCTTGGCAATGCGGGCTCTTTTTTGGTTCCATATGAACTTTAAAGCAGTTTTTTCCAATTCTGTGAAGAAACTCATTGGTAGCTTGATGGGGATGGCATTGAATCTATAAATAACCTTGGGGAGTATGGCCATTTTCACGATATTGATTCTTCCTATCCATGAGCATGGTATGTTCTTCCATTTGTTTGTGTCCTCTTTGATTTCACTGAGCAGTGGTTTGTAGTTCTCCTTGAAGAGGTCCTTTACATCCCTTGTAAGCTGGATTCCTAGGTATTTTATTCTCTTTGAAGCAATTGTGAATGGAAGTTCATTCCTGATTTGGCTCTCTGCTTGTCTGTTACTGGTGTATAAGAATGCTTGTGATTTTTGCACATTAATTTTGTATCCTGAGACTTTGCTGAAGTTGCTTATCAGCTTAAGGAGATTTTGGGCTGAGACGATGGGGTTTTCTAAATATACAATCATGTCATCTGCAAACAGGGACAATTTGACTTCTTCTTTTCCTAACTGGATACCCTTGATTTCTTTCTCTTGCCTGATTGCCCTAGCCAGAACTTCCAACACTATGTTGAATAGGAGTGGTGAGAGAGGGCATCCCTGTCTTGTGCCAGTTTTCAAAGGGAATTTTTCCAGTTTTTGCCCATTCAGTATGATATTAGCTGTGGGTTTGTCATAAATAGCTCTTATTATTTTGAGGTACGTTCCATCAATACCGAATTTATTGAGCGTTTTTAGCATGAAGGGCTGTTGAATTTTGTCAAAAGCCTTTTCTGCATCTATTGAGACAATCATGTGGTTCTTGTCTTTGGTTCTGTTTATATGCTGGATTACGTTTATTGATTTGCGAATGTTGAACCAGCCTTGCATCCCAGGGATGAAGCCCACTTGATCATGGTGGATAAGCTTTTTGATGTGCTGCTGAATCCGGTTTGCCAGTATTTTATTGAGAATTTTTGCATCAATGTTCATCAGGGATATTGGTCTAAAATTCTCTTTTTTTGATGTGTCTCTGCCAGGCTTTGGTATCAGGATGATGTTGGCCTCATAAAATGAGTTAGGGAGGATTCCCTCTTTTTCTATTGATTGGAATAGTTTCAGAAGGAATGGTACCAGCTCCTCCTTGTACCTCTGGTAGAATTCAGCTGTGAATCCATCTGGTCCTGGACTTTTTTTGGTGGGTAGGCTGTTAATTGTTGCCTCAATTTCAGAGCCTACTATTGGTCTATTCAGGGATTCAACTTCTTCCTGGTTTAGCCTTGGGAGAGTGTAAGTGTCCAGGAATTTTTCCATTTCTTCTAGATTTTCTAGTTGATTTGCGTAGAGGCGTTTATAGTATTCTCTGATGGCAGTTTGTATTTCTGTGGGGTCAGTGGTGATATCCCCTTTATCATTTTTTATTGCATCTATTTGATTCCTCTCTCTTTTCTTCTTTATTAGCCTTGCTAGCGGTCTGTCAATTTTGTTGATCTTTTCAAAAAACCAACTCCTGGATTCATTGATTTTTTGGAGGGTTTTTTGTGTCTCTATCTCCTTCAGTTCGGCTCTGATCTTAGTTATTTCTTGCCTTCTGCTAGCTTTTGAATGTGTTTGCTCTTGCCTCTCTAGTTCTTTTAATTGTGATGTTAGAGTGTCAATTTTAGATCTTTCCTGCTTTCTCTTGTGGGCATTTAGTGCTATAAATTTCCCTCTACACACTGCTTTAAATGTGTCCCAGAGATTCTGGTATGTTGTATCTTTGTTCTCATTGGTTTCAAAGAACATCTTTATTTCCGCTTTCATTTCGTTATGTACCCAGTAGTCATTCAGGAGCAGGTTGTTCAGTTTCCATGTAGTTGAGCGGTTTTGATTGAGTTTCTTAGTCCTGAGGTCTAGTTTGATTGCACTGTGGTCTGAGAGACAGTTTGTTATAATTTCTGTTCTTGTACATTTGCTGAGGAGTGCTTTACTTCCAATTATGTGGTCAATTTTGGAATAAGTGCGATGTGGTGCTGAGAAGAATGTATATTCTGTTGATTTGGGGTGGAGAGTTCTATAGATGTCTATTAGGTCCGCTTGGTGCAGAGATGAGTTCAATTCCTGGATATCCTTGTTAACTTTCTGTCTCGTTGATCTGTCTAATGTTGACAGTGGAGTGTTGAAGTCTCCCATTATTATTGTATGGGAGTCTAAGTCTCTTTGTAAGTCTCTAAGGACTTGCTTTATGAATCTGGGTGCTCCTGTATTGGGTGCATATATATTTAGGAGAGTTAGCTCTTCCTGTTGAATTGATCCCTTTACCATTATGTAATGGCCTTCTTTGTCTCTTTTGATCTTTGATGGTTTAAAGTCTGTTTTATCAGCGACAAGGATTGCAACCCCTGCTTTTTTTTGTTCTCCATTTGCTTGGTAGATCTTCCTCCATCCCTTTATTTTGAGCCTATGTATGTCTCTGCATGTGAGATGGGTCTCCTGAATACAGCAGACTGATGGGTCTTGACTCTTTATCCAGTTTGCCAGTCTGTGTCTTTTAATTGGAGCATTTAGTCCATTAACATTTAAGGTTAATATTGTTATGTGTGAACTTGATCCTGCCATTATGATATTAACTGGTTATTTTGCTCGTTAGTTGATGCAGTTTCTTCCTAGCCTCGATGGTCTTTACATTTTGGCATGTTTTTGTGATGGCTGGTACCGGTTGTTCGTTTCCATGTTTAGGGCTTCCTTCAGGGTCTCTTGTAAGGCAGGCCTGGTGGTGACAAAATCTCTAAGCATTTGCTTATCTGTAAAGGATTTTATTTCTCCTTCACTTATGAAACTTAGTTTGGCTGGATATGAAATTCTAGGTTTAAAATTCTTTTCTTTAAGAACGTTGAATATTGGCCCCCACTCTCTTCTGGCTTGTAGAGTTTCTGCCGAGAGATCTGCTGTTATTCTGATGGGCTTCCCTTTGTGGGTTACCCGACCTTTCTCTCTGGCTGCCCTTAAGATTTTTTCCTTCATTTCAGCTTTGGTGAATCTGGCAATGATGTGTCTTGGAGTTGCTCTTCTGGAGGAGTATCTTTGTGGCGTTCTCTGTATTTCCTGAATTTGAATGTTGTCCTGCCCTACTAGGTTGGGGAAGTTCTCCTGGATGATATCCTGAAGAGTGTTTTCCAACTTGGTTCCATTTTCCCCCTCACTTTCAGGCACCCCAATCAGACGTAGATTTGGTCTTTTTACGTAATCCCATACTTCTTGCAGGCTTTGCTCATTTCTTTTTCTTCTTTTTTCTTTTGGTTTCTCTTCTCGCTTCATTTCATTCATTTGATCTTCAATCACTGATACTCTTTCTTCCAGTTGATCGAGTCGGTTACTGAAGCTTGTGCATTTGTCACGTATTTCTCGTGTCATGGTTTTCATCTCTGTCATTTCGTTTATGATCTTCTCTGCATTAATTAGTCTAGCTGTCAATTCTTCCACTCTTTTTTCAAGATTTTTAGTTTCTTTGCGCTGGGTACGTAATTCCTCCTTTAGCTCTGATAAGTTTGATGGACTGAAGCCTTCTTCTCTCCTCTCGTCCAAGTCATTCTCTGACCAGCTTTGATCCGTTGCTGGCGATGGGCTGCGCTCCTTTGCAGGGAGAGATGCGCTCTTATTTTTTGAATTTCCAGCTTTTCTGCCCTGCTTCTTCCCCATCTTTGTGGTTTTATCTGTCTCTGGTCTTTGATGGTGGTGACGTACTGATGGGGTTTTGGTATAGGTGTCCTTCCTGTTTGATAGTTTTCCTTCTGACAGTCAGAAGGACTGTCTGTTGGTCTGTTGGAGATTGCTTGAGGTCCACTCCAGACCCTGTTTGCCTGGGTAACAGCAGCAGAGGTTGCCGAAGATAGAATATTGCTGAACAGCGAGTGTACCTGTCTGATTCTTCCTTTGGAAGTTTCCTCTCAGGGGTGTACTCCACCTGTGAGGTGTGGGGTGTCAGACTGCCCCTAGTGGGGGATTTCTTCCAGCTAGGCTACTCAGGGGTCAGAGACACACCTGAGCAGGCAGTCTGTCCGTTCTCAGATCTCAATCTCCGCGTTGGGAGATCCACGGCTCTCCCCAAAGCTGTCAGACAGAGTCGTTCGCGTCTGCACCGGCTGCCGCTACTTCCCCTGTTGGTCTTCAGCTGTGCGCTGTCCCCAGAGGTGGAGACTACAGAGACAGGCAGGCTTCCTTGAGCTGCTGTGAGCTCCACCCAGTTCGAGCTTCCCAGCGGCTTTGTTTACCTACTTAAGCCTCAGCAATGGCGGGCGCCCCTCCCCCAGCCTCGCTGCTGCCTTGCGGATAGATCGCGGCAGACTGCTGTGTTAGCAGTGAGGGAGGCTTCGTGGGCGTGGGACCCTCCCGGCCAGGATTGGGATATATTCTCCTGGTGTGCCTGTATGCTTACAGCGCAGTATTGGGGTGGGAGTTACCCGATTTTCCAGGTGTTGTGTGTCTCAGTTCCCCTGGCTAGGAAAACGGATCCCCTTCCCCCTTGCGCTTCCAGGTGAGGCGATGCCTCGCCCTGCTTCAGCTCTCGCTGGTCAGGCTGCAGCAGCTGACCAGCACCGATTGTCCGGCACTCCCTAGTGAGACGACCCCAGTACCTCAGTTGAAAATGCAGAAATCACCGGTCTTCTGTGTCGCTTGCGCTGGGAGTTGGAGACTGGAGCTGTTCCTATTCGGCCATCTTGCTCCGCCCCCGCTTCTACTCGGCAGGGTTTTAAAATAGGTTATTTTCACTGTGTAGCTATTTGGGATCATACAGATCCCTACTGTGTGCATACATAATCTATTCAAAAAATATTGATTGAATTGAACAATACTGTATGTGATATATTGAAAATAAAATCTGCGAATGGAATTAGGGTAAATTATGCTGAAAACCAAGGGCAATCAACTTGCCCTTGCCTGTCATTCTGTAGCACCCTTTAATCTGCTGGTTAGTACTCTTTGTAATGGGTAATATTTTCCTCTAACATGTTTATTTCAAATTAAATCAACTATTAGGTGCCTTTGCCTTGTGTTCTTTACAGCCTATGATTAGCATGTAACTATATAATTAGAAATGTATGTGTGCTTTTTTGTCTTATTTTCTATGTGGGATTTTTGTAATCGTAGTCTTCACCTTATTTTGCTTTATTAAACACTGTTCCTGGACAGGATATATATGACTGCCCTTCCTAGTTATGTGACAGTGGCCAAGTCTTAAATTTTCTTAACTGGAACATATAGATAACAGTTTCTAACTCACCGGATTATTGGGAATGACTAAAGTGAAAACATATACGAAAGTTTAGCATAGTGTTAACATATACTAAGACACCAATGCATTTTAACAATTGATTCCTGTGAAAAGACTTTATCTTCCACATAAAATGAATTCACCTATTTATCAATTGCATTAATAATAATGGAATGTCTTAGCTTTGATAATACTATATACACAGAAATAGAAATCATGACTTTGCTAACTGTCTTAGCCCACTGGGTTGCTTATAACAAAATCCATAAAATGGGTAGCTTATAAAAAAAAGAAATTTCTCACAGCTCTCAAGACTGGGAAGTCCAAGGTGGAGGTGTCAAGCATATTCAGTGTCTGAGGATGGCCCACATGCTTCATAGATAAGCATTTTATTACTGCAATCTTACATGGAAGAAAGGGTGAATGAACTCACTTATGCATTTTACAAGGCATTACACTAATCCCATTCATGCAGGCAGAATTATCATGACCTAATCACCTCCCAAAAGGCCCCACTTCCTCATACTATCACCTGCAGGTTAGGATTTCAACATATGAATTTTTTGGAGACACAGACATTCAGATCATAGCACTAACCATTTTGTATTTCGTATTGCTCCTCCTTTAGATAAAATTTTGCCTTTACATGTAAAGTACCTTATTTTATTCTGATAACTCATAGGATCTGCAAGTGAGTGTGCATGAATCTAGGTTAACATAAAAATTTTCAGTGTGCTTGAACTAAAAAAAGAAGAAAAATGATGATATAGGATCTTGAAATTCACTGTCAGTATGATGAGTCACTTTCAGGTTATTCTTGCTCAGTTGATGTCCATTCTCTTGTCCAATCTCTCTTGATTGATTGATTGATTGATTGATAGATAGATAGATATAGATAGAATAGATATATAGATATGCAATATTTCTTTTTTACAGTATTTTGTATACAACATATGATAGTCAAAAGTAAGAAAAATACAACTTAATTTGGTGGGAAAAACACATTTAATTTATAATAAAACATAGGACAAAAAACTGGCTGAGTAGATATTATCAGAATCAATACATTTTAATTACCTAGGACAAAATGGTTGTTTCATGAAAATACTATTTTTTTGTAGAAGTTTACACTTATCATGATTATAAATGACCATATTCATATTATCTATAGTGTTTTATTAGTTTCACAAATATTGCCTTTCAGAGTAATGTCATTTTACTACAGTGAAAGGAGGTATGCTAGAAATTTGTTCAATATTATTACTGTATTTATCTTCCTATTAGGAGAAAACATGTAATGCAGTATACATCTGCCAGAAATGTTTAGAATCTTTAAAAATTTTCTCCAGGTATGATTATCAGTAGATAGTATTATTTCATTCCTAGCAATACCTAAGAATGAAAATTTTCTGATAAAATGAGAATAAGAATTGATTGTTATATAAACAGGCCATGTTTTGTAAACATTATAACCACTCAAATACTAGTCATAGTGATTATTAGCAGAGCCAGTTCATAAAGAGTAAATGTATGATATATGAAGTTTTACTCTTAGAATCTATATACTGGCACTGCTGGTGCAATTTATTTCCTGAGATCATTTGAAAACTGCATTAGCAGAAAATCTCACCGAACTGTTTTCTACATCATTTGAGGTGTAGTTTCTATAATTCTTCAGGAATGGGGAAAAGACTACCCTCTAAAGATGAAGTAATTTGATTCAGTCTCTTGACAGATATTCTTTAAAAATTAGACTACTTTCAGTCATTCTCTCGTGAGACTGCTATAAGAAATAGATAGTGCTTTGGTTCCCAAGAAAATAAATTTATATATTAGAAAGTATGTGTTTCTGATATATAACATATATAAAAATATATATATACACACACGTATATTTCTGATATATGTGTGTATGCATGTATCGCATACCAGGATATATGCATTTGTGCTGGAGAGCATGTACTTGTATATATGTGTAAGCGTCCAGAAAATGCAATACTTTACAAAAGTTTTCAACAAACTGGGACATGTAGTTATGTAAAATAAGTAAAATGGCAAGTACAATAATTTTCTTGATTATTAACAAGCAGTATCCTGATATGTTTTTCAGAGCATCATCTTGTTACTTCAATTCTATGTGACATTTTTTTTTTCCCTCACATTCCTCTTCCTTACCCAGACACTGACCTCATCTTTTGAGTAGGCACTGATACTGCTTTTTCTGGGATGAGACAGCATCCTACTTTTATCTCTTCACCAAATACCTTGTGGTTTTTTTGTGCTGCTATAACAGATTGCCTGAGCCTGGGTAATTTATAATAAGTGGACACTGTATTTCTCATACTTCTGGAAATGGAGAAGCCCAATATCAAGGTGTTGGCATCTGGTAAGGGCCTTATTGCTGCAACATTCCATGGCAGAAGGGCAAAAGAGCATGGGGTGAGGCGTGGGGTAAATAAAGAGAGCAGAAATTATCATATTTTAAAAATCAGGAATCCACTCCCAAGACAACTAACCCACTCCTGTGATAACAGCTTTAATTGTGAGTGGAGAGCTCTTGTGACCTAATCACCTTTTAAAGTTACCACCTCTCAATTCTATGGCATTGGGGATTAACTTTCCAACACATGAACTTTGGGGGACACATTCAAACCATAGCACAAGTATACTCATCATACTGAAACCCCAAGCACTGGCCTATATAATAAGATATCCATTAGGCTTCCAGCATTAATAGTCTTTTCTCCTGTGTTTTCTTTTCCACTGAAAAACTTAAGGTAACTTTGTCTAAGGGCTGGATTATTGTTACATATAGACAGTCTCAATATTGAGAAGCTGTTTATAATTTACTCAGCTTATTGAATTAAGCACTACTGGCTCCAAATAAGTATACCTACTTACTTATGTAGACCAAAATATATCATGTATTTGTATCTATTTTCTTAGATGTTTGTGGACCAAACACAATGTGAGGTGGCGAATGGAGACCTTGATGCACTAGCAGCTTGCTGATCTTATTTTAGAGTTTATTTCTTAGAGATAAGAAGGAGAATTCATATTAGGTGATCTTGCATTCTCAAAACTCAGAGTGTCAGTTTTCCTTTTCTCAGTACTTTACAAATCTACTGTCCTTTCTTTTCACACACCTTAAAAGTACTTCAGATAATATCTAACACTACATGGTACATCTGCTTAATGAGTCACCACAATCTGTCATTGCTGGCATATTGTGATTTTCAAAAATATTCTGTGAGTGTTTAACTAACCAGACAGATATGTTTATAGATATGCACCACTAAAATGCAACTGTTTTGTTTTTTTTCGCAATTTCTAGATCAAAGTGCAAAAATTCGACTTTCTAAAACTGAACACTCTTATTTATACTTTCAATTTCTTCTTAGAGGAAATATGTTAAAGACAAAGCAGTAGAAAGTAAAAAGTGTTGTATGGTGTACAGAACATTTATGGTATGAAAAGTTGTTTAACCTAGTTAGAAATTAACAGCAAAGACAAAAACCAGTATACATAATGTGACTCAGAACCAAATTGTCATATAACCTAGACAAAGGCATTTGGGTACAACTTGGTGACTGATTCTAGCTTAGTTTACATAGTGATACACACACTACACAAGTAGGCACATGTCCTGGTCAGGACAAAGGTCAAGGCAATCTTCAAATCTAGGTTATTAGAGTAAAACAAAAAGAGCGAGAGAGAGACAGAGAGACAGACAGAAAAAGAAAGAGAAAGAGAGGAGAGGAAAGGTGGGGAGGACGGGGAGAGGAAGGAGGGAAAAAGGAGGGGAAGGACTGGAGGAGAGAGGAGAGAAGGGAAGGGAAAGAGAGGTGAGTGAAGGGGAGGGGAGGAGAGTGAAGTGGTCAGAGAGTTGCTACATATCTCCAATAAAGAATAAATATGGGCCAGGCACTGTGGCTCACGCTTGTAATCTCAGCACTTTGGGAGGCTAAGGTGGGAAGGTCAGTTGAGGTCACGAGTTTGAAACCAGCCCAGCCAACATGATAAAACCCCATCTCCACTAAAAATACAAAAACTAGCTGGGCAAGGTGGTGGACACCAGTCATCCCAGCTACTCAGGAGGCTGAGATAAGAGAATGGCTTGAACTTCGGGTTGGAGCAGAGGTTGCAGTGAGCCGAGATTGTACCACTGCACTCCAGCCTGGGTGACAGAGTGAGACTCTGTCTCAAAAAAAAAAAAAAAAAAAAAGAATATGGAGAGGGCTCTTTCACTGCAGAAAACCAGACATGTATCTATTTGCAGAATGTCCTAAAATTTAAAAGAGCACTATGGCTATCTGGGTCAGTTACAGGAGAATTTGGAAACCTGTGGACTTTCTTGGGGACAAACAACAACAACAAAAAGCCCTCAGATTGCTGCCTGTCTGCAAAGTGGACTTAATCCACAATGAAATAGGTATGAACATGAGGGCAAGCATTTGAACAAGGTCTGTACACTAAAGCCCATGGACCAGCTTCCTATTTTGATAAAGTTTTCTTGGAACATAGCCATACCCATTCACTTATGTATTGTCTAGGGCTACTTTTGAACTCCAGTGGCAGAGATTAGATGGCTTGCAAAACCTAAAATATTTACTACCCAGTACCTTAGAGAAAAAGTTTGCAAATCCACCACCTCATTCCCTATTAGGAAATGTTTATAGTAATCTGACATGGCCATAACATCTAAGTATATGATCATGTGTCTAGTAATTTTTTTATTGTATTTTACACATTTATTGGTCCACAATTGACTGGCAGAGAGAAAAGGAAAAAAAAAAAAAAGGCTTTTCAACAAAGATATTTTAAGCAGTGCTGTTCTGCACCATATATATTTCAGGGCAGGGCAAATCTGTTCATAAAATTCGTTTTATTTTAAGCCCACTGTTCTGATGTTTATTGTCTGACATTAAATTAGAATCAAGGGATGAGTCAAGCTTGTCCTCTGGCTGGACTTGAACTTTTTCAACACTTCTTTTGTATTAACAGTTTGTTGTTATTGATTGCTATTGTGAAAGCAGGTTTTTTTGATACCAATATAATACTGTTGTACAGTAAATTTTCCTAGTTATATATTGTGTTTCAGTAAGACTCTAGATCTTAAAAGGTGTCGTTGTAATACAAGTATATAAAATTTGCATATAAATTATGTTTTTTAAGAATTAAAAATTTCCAAACCTGAATGTGATTTCCAAACCTGAATTAGGTCAGCATGGATCTGATGGAAATTCACTTAACCTTACAAAAACTTAGTGAATTTTTCTTTTCTTTTTTTTTTTTTTTTTTTTTGAGACAGAGTCTCGTTATGTTGCCCAGGCTGGAGTGCAGTTGCGGGATCTCAGCTCACTGCATTCTCTGCCTCCTGTGTTCAAGTGATTCCGGGACCTCAGCCTCCCAAGTAACTGGGACTACAGGTGTGCGCCATCACACCCAGCTAATTTTTGCATTGTTAGTAGAGATAGGGTTTCACCATGTTTGCCAGGCTGGTCTCAAACTACTGACCTCAAGTGATCTGCCTGCCTCAGTCTCCCAAAGTGTGGGAGTACTGGGATTATAAATATGAGCACTGTACCCAGCCGTATTTTGCTTTTTCTTATTATTAACAGTTTGATTTATCTGCAAACCTGCTTGTTTATAAAACAAAATCTGGATCATTTTTAGGAGAAAGTTAATAGCTTTCTCTAACTTTTAAACTTTAAGTAGCAATAGAAAATTATGAAATAGCATAAAACATTGTGTGTTACCGGATGGTGTGTTAACGGAGAAAACAGTTTGAAAAGGGCAGGCAAGGTGGCTGACACCTGTAATCCCAGCACTTTGGGAGTCTGAGGCAGGCTGATCACGAGGTCAGGAGTTCAAGACCAGCCTGGCCAACATGTGAAACCCCAACTCTACTAAAAATATAAAAATTAGCTGGGAGTAGTGGCATGTGCCTGTAATCCCAGTTACTTGGAAGGCTGAGGCAGGAGAATCACTTGAACCTGGGAGGTGGAGGTTACAGTGAGCTGAGATTGTACCACACTGCACTCCAGCCTGAGTGACAGAGTGAGACGCTGTCTCAAAAGAAAGAAAATGTTTGAAAATGTATTTTATGATACAACTGCATAGAATCACACATATGGACACAAAAACACACAAGGTGCACGTAAAACATGAAATCTGTGTAAGCTCTGTAGATTGTATCAATGTTGATTTCCTAGTTTTGTACTATAGTTATGCAGGATGTTAATCATTGGGGGAAAATTGGTTAATAGAACATGGGATCTCTTTGTACGTTTTTAAAATTTTTCCTACGAAGCTATAATTATTTTACAATAAAAAGTTAAAAAATGTGCTAACCTTATGAAACTAAAGTGTACTGTTTTAAGAAAGTTTAGTTATGAGTAGTTTGTTATTACCAAAGGAAATAATTAGCTAAACTTTGAGAAAGAAAGCTAGTCAACAGCTTGCATTCTTTAGGAATCTTAGTAACCTTGATAATCTTGTATTAGAATCTTTGCTTGGCAAGTTAACAAGATTTAAGGCTGACCAGAAGACAAAGACTTTCTAACCTGTACTTGAAGTTTTTGTAATGAGAGGGAGACTCATCTGTCATGGGTTCTTAAAATCAGTTTGGAGAGTGGGCCAGGCTACTGGTTTGGCTCCTACATTCCTCTGAAAGGGATGATACTGACTACCAAATTAATACTCTACTTAAAGTATCATGAGCGTCTCAGATCCCTGATGAAAATTAGTTACTATTAACCTACTTACAGATAATCGAGAATTAGTATTATTTTAGATTCAGTTATGATTTCAGAGAATATATCACCTAACAATATACATCCACTACATTAGTAAATTATTTTATTTATTGGGATAATTGCTCTTTTTGGTAAGATAATATAAAATAGTTAAAAGAAAATTATACGTAGAAAGAGCTACAGTTTTAACTATGATTTTTAGAGTACAAGTTATGAAAATTAAGACCAAAGCAGTCTGCCCCACGTAAGAAGTACAGAAAAGCTCTTCAGGACATCTTATTAATAATATTACAAAACCTTTAAAAGTCCACATAATCTGTTGAATAAGCTAATACCAAGAATGATACTAGTTGAAACATATAGCTATTTATAATTACATTTAAATATAATCATAGCTCTACAAAAATAATAACCAGCTGACAATTATGTAGCCATTAAGAAATAGATCATTAACCTTCATACCAAGCATGAAAAAATAAATTTCCTAGAAATGGAGAAAATATTTAAGCCAACAATGCTGAAGATTACAAAAAATGTGGTAGTTTTGGAGGTCTGTTTAAAGAAGTTTGCGTAGAAGTAGGGCGATGTCAAACTAATTTAAGAGAAGTCACACACATTTAGAAATGAAGCCATCTCAATGACTATTTATATTCTCTGGAACATGAGTATTTTGCAATTTTATCTTCTGAACAGAGTTAAGGCATTGATTAAAAGATCTAGAAATAAAAAATTTAAAACAGCTGAATTTCTGTGAACAGACTTGTGATTTCAGATTTACATCTTTGTAAAACACATTAGTAATTTAACATTCTAAAAACCTACAAAGGTGACAAAACATGTAATTTACTTTTGAAGATGTTACCAACTCGTAACCTTATCAGTGAAGACATTTAGACTTGTATAAAAATCAAATTTTAAAAATAATTTGCTAGAGAAAACACTTTTCTTCTTTTTTTCTCTATCTGTAGATCATAAACATTTCTATGTCAGACATTCCATTCAAATTTAAGAATACAATGGAGATTTTTTGCAGATAAGATGAACCCACATACATTCATGCACACATAGCTTTTTATTCAACTTTTGAACAGACTTGGACCACGTAAAAACCGTAATTGGCATTCTCCTTTTCCAAGTATTATTATATAAACTAAATAACCATTGAATGATATTTTTCCTCTTAGTTAATAGATATGCATTTTCTCTTTAAAAATACTTTGTAAATTGAGAATGAGGAACATCAATACTCGAACGAAGCAAAAAAAAGTCATTTTCCCCAAGGAGATTTCAAATTAGTAATTTCAGCCTGCAGACCTTTGCTGCATGATATTTTATTTCATCTATATTCTATAAATTACTAAATTATTTTTGACAGAAATTTTGTGCTATATACCATTTTTACTACATGTTCATTTATTGAGGCCCTAGTATTTATCAAGTACAATTCAAGGATAAACGAAACATGATAAGAATAGTTTCTGCTTTCATAGAGCTTATATTTTAGAGGCAGAGAGAGACAATAAGCAATAAACAAATTTAAGAGAATAATTACAGATATTTGCTGTGAAGGAAATCAAGCAAGGACATATGATAAGGAAGAGCCAGAGGGGTCTTTAGAAAATGTGTTCAGTAAAGGCCTGTCTTAAAAGTGTCACGTAAACTGAGATCTTTTAAGTAAGGATAAGTGGGATTCATCAAAAATGGGCAGAACATTTTAGGCAGTGGGAACTACAAGTGTGAAAGCCCTGGGTGTGAATAAATGCTCATGGAACAGGAAGCAACTTCCAGTGTGGTTGGTATGCAGTGACTAGTGTGCATAAAGTACAAGACAAAGCAAATGAACAGGTGGGTTCAGCTCACATCAGGCCTCATCATCATTTTTCAAAGACGACATCTACATGGCTAATAGGTATATTAAAAGGTGTTGACATCACTAATCATCAAGAAAATACAAACCAAAAACACCATGAGTTATCACCCCACACCTGTGAGAATGACTGTTATCAAAAAGATAAGCAGTAACGTGTTGACAACAATGTGGAGAAGAGGGCTCTCTGGGATACTGTTGGCAGGAATGTAAATTGATACAGCAATTATGGAAAACATTACGGAGCTTCCTCAAATAACTAAAAACAGAACTACCGTATAATCCAGCAAATAAAAATCTGGGTAGATACGTAAAGGAAATGAAATCAGCATCTCAAAGAAATAACCCATGCTCCCATGGGTTCATCACAGAATTATTTACAATAGCCAAGAAATGAAACCAACGTACGTGCCCGTCAACAGATTGATGACTAAAACAATTGTTTTATTTACATATATATATATAAATTAATACAATGAAATATTATTCAGTCAAATATAGATGCAAATGCTGCCATTTGTGACAACACGGGTGGGCCTAGAGGACATGCTAGGTTAAGTCAATCACAGAAAGACAAATACCATGTGATCTGACATGTTGAATCCAGAATAGTCAAATACACAAAAGCAGAGGGTAAAACAGTGGTTTCAGGGACTGCTGAGGGATGGGAGAAACAGTGCGATATTGGTCAAATGATACCAATTTTCAGCTATATGTTGAACAAGTTCTTGGGTTCCTATATCCAGTATGAATAGTGATGTTGTGTTAATTTGTTTATGGTAATTATTACACAATGTATACATATAACATCATGTTGTACACCTTACACATATACGATCTTTGGTAATTGTTCTAAAATTAAAGAGAAAAATGAACAATGAAAAAACACTGGAGTTTTTAAACAGAAGAATGAGTCATCTCATGTATTTAAAGATACATAATTCCACATATGATAGAAATTATAGAATTCTAGCTGATCTAAAAATCAGCATCTTTTCAGCCAGGTGTTTAATCCTGGATCAATGACCAATGGCTAAGAGGTGAGTATCACTTGGTAAAATAGTAATTATAAGTAGATAATATTAAAAGGTGTTTGTATTAATTGGGGTTCTGCAAAGAAAGACAATAGCATGTATGTATATGTATATGTGTGTGTATAAGGTAAGATGTATACATATATGCACAGTAAATAAAATATACTTATTAGAAGTAGCTGAGTCACATGACTATGGTAGCTAAAAAGTCCAAAATCTGCCAGCTAGAGAGGCAGGTTGGATCCATTAAAGATAAGTATGATCATTATTTATCTTTAAAACAGACTAATACCCATTTTGTTCTAGAAAACATAGTACACATGTCATGCCACCTATTTAAATTCTGTGACAGTCAATTTCATTTGGCAACTTCACTGGGTCATGGGAAACCTAAATATTTAGTAAAACATTATTTTTGTTGTTTCTGAGATAGTGTTTTCGGATGAGACTAATATTTAAATTGGTGACTTTTGAGTAAAGCAAATTGTCCTAAATAATGTGAATGGGCCTCATCTAATCAGTTAAAGGTCTGAATAGAACAAAAAGACTAGCCTTCCCCAAGCAAGAAAGAATTGTCCCCCATACAAGAAAGATGACCAATTACAGTTCAATTACACGACCAATTCTACTTGGGAGGCTGAGGCAGGAGAAGAGCTGCTTGAACCTGGGAGCTGGCAGTCGCAGTGAGCTGAGATCAAGCCACTGCACTCCAGCTTGGGAGACAGAGTGAGATTCTGTTTCAGAAAAAAAAAAAAAAAAAAAAAAAAAAAAAAAAATATATATATATATATATTCCTATATTAAAAAAGTAAAAATAAAATGAAATAAAACAAAGAATCAGAATGTGATCCTGAGGCCTTGGTGAGCTTCCTAGTTGGTGAACACATCAATATGCTTGGCGGGTAGTGTGTTCTGAGTTTACAGGAAGAGAACATAGCAGTTCTGCATTCAGAACCCTTCCAGACCTTGCACTATGAATCTTCTTTTGTCTGGTTATGATCTGAATCTTTCATAATAAAAACATAGTCATAAGTATAGTGCTTTCATGAGTCATGTGAGTCATTCTAGTGAAGTATCAAATCTAGAGAAGTATCAAATCTGAGAAAGTAGTGGAAACATTAAATTTGAAGCCATTTGGTCAGACATGAACCTTTATTTCAAATTAGAGGATGCTTGTATAAATTTGAATAGTTTTTCGACATACACCAGACAATACAAGTCATCCTAAGAATGGACCCTATTAATAAGTCATATGTTCAACCTTATCTCAGACAATGCATAATAAAGTTCCAGATGACAGTCATTCTTATGTTTCTCAATAGGTTAAAAATCACTGGTCAAAAACATCGTTTCTCAAATAAGTATTCCCAGTAGTAGACTAAAGTTCTGAAGATTCCTGGGTTCAGAATAATGAAGGGGCTGGAAGAGAGTCTACTGTGATTTTCAGGTATCTCCCCAAAGCATGTGTTGGAAACTAAAACCCTAGTACAACAGTGTTGGGCACTGGGGACTAATGAAAGGTACTTAGACCACGAAGGCAGAGAGAATGGATTATTGTCATTATTATGGCAATATCTTCTTATTCTAGGAGTGAATTTTTTATAAAAGAGGGATTTTGGCCCCCCCTTACTCTCTTTCCCTCTATTTGCACTACCACCATGGAATGATGCGGCAAAAAGTCCATTGTCAGATACTACTCACTTGATCTTTGGATTTCCCAGCCTCCAGAACCATGAGCACACACTAAGTGAGATGTTTTGATACAGGCATGCAATGTGAGAAAAGCACATCATGAGGAACGGGGTTGTCCATGCCTTCAAGCATTTATCCTTTGAGTTACAAACAATCCAATTACACTCTTTAAGGTATGTCAAAATGTACAATTCAATTAGTATTGACTATAGTCACCCTGTTGTGCTATCAAATGGTAGGTCTTAATCATTATATTATTTTTGTACCTGTTGATTCTCCCCACCTGTCCTCTAGCCTCTCACTACCCTTCCCAGCCTTTGGTAACCATTCTTCTACTCTCTGTGTCCATGAGTCCAATTGTTTTGATTTTTAGATCCCACATATAATTGAAAATATGTAATGTTTGTCTTTCTGTGCCTGGCTTATTTTACTTAATATAATGATGTTCATTTCCATTCATATTGTTGCAAATGACTACATCTCATTCTTTGTATGGCTGAATAGTACTCCATTGTGTGTATGTGCCACATTTTCTTTATCCATTTATTTGTTGATGGACACTAAGGTTGCTTCCAAATCTTAGCTCTTGTAAAGAGTGCTGCAGCAAACGTAGGAGTGCAGATAACTCTTCGATATACTGACTTCCTTTGTTTTGGGTATATACCCAGTGGTGGGATTGCTGGGTCATACTGTACCCTCTATTTTTAATTTTTGAGAAGTCTCCAAACTGTTCTCAGTAGTAGTTGTACTAATTTACACTCCCACCAACAATATACACCCTTTCCTCCACATCCTTACTAACATTTGTTATTGTCTATCTTTTGGACATAAGTCATTTCAACTGGGGTGAGACAATATCTCAATGTAATGAGATGATTTGCATTTATCTGATGATCAGTGGTGTTGAACACCTTTTCATATGCCCTCTTGCAATTTGTATTTCTTCTTTTGAGAAATGTCTATTCAATTCTTTTGCCCATTTTTTAAATCAGATTTAAAAATGAGAATTTTTCCTATAGTTTCCTTTGAGCTTCTTATATATTCTGGTTGTTAATCCCTTGTGACATGGTGTTTTAGTCCATTTTCACACTACTATAAAGATACTATCTGAGAGTGGGTAATTTAAAAAGAAAAGATGGTTAATTGACTCACAATTTTGCCTGACTTGGGAGGCCTCAGAAACTTACAATCACGGCAGAAGGGGAAGCAGGCACATCTTACATGGCAGCAGGTGAGGGAATGGGTGAAAAGTCCAGTGGAAACTGTTATTTATATAACCGTTGGATCTTGTCAGAACTTCCTCACTATCATGAGAATGGCATGAGAGAAACTGTCTTCATGATTCAATCACCTCCCTCTAGATATCCTCCTCAGCACTTGGAGATTACAATTCAAGATGAGATTTGGGTGGGGCACAAAGCCTAACCATATCAGATGGGAAGTTTGCAAATATTTTCCCCCATTCCGTGGGTTGTCTTTTCACTTTGTTGGTTGTATCATTTGATGAGCAGGAGCTTTTTAACTTGACGTGATCACATCTGTTCATGTTTGCTTTGGTTGTGTGTGCTTGTGGGGTATTGCTCAAGAATTCTTTGCCCAGACCAATGTCCTGGATATTTTCCCGAATGTTTTCTTGTAGTAGTTTCATAGATTGAGGTTTTAGATTTGAATCTTTAATCCATTTTGATTTTATTTTTGTATATGTTGATAGAAAGTCAAAAAATTTTTGTTCATTATACATTAACCAGGCTGTGGTATTATAACAGAAAAAAAAAAACCAGACTAAGAGAGAATATAAATTTTATTTTGCATCATAATGTCAATGGTAATGCAAATATTTTATCAGTTATAAATACAGGTTCTTATTAAAGTGATTAGACTGCAGATAAGTAACAAACCACACAAGTGTTAGTTTTAGCAAATATATAGTTGTCTAAGTCCTAAGGATAAACAGTTGTATCAAACAAATACGGGGAGGAACTTCCTCAGGCAGAAGGACTGAAAATCTGTTATGATGGAAACAATGGGAGGAGTCACATGCAGTTTTCCTCATGCTGAAAAATGCTTATGTTCATAGTTCTAAAAGTGGAAGTTATTATTGACATTTAACATAATATATGTATACCTATATTTAGTTTACTTGTAATTGTCATATAATAATTTTTCAGATATAATGGGGAGTTTATTAAGTATTAACTCACACTATCACAAGGTCCCACAATAGGCCATCTGCAGGCTGAGGAGCAAAGACAGCCAGTCTGAGTTCCAAAACTAAAGAACTTGGTTTCCAATGCTTGAGGACAGGAAACATCCAGCATGGGAGAAAGATGTGGGCTGGAAGGCTACACCAGTCTCTCTTTTCACATTTTTCTGCCTGCTTGCATTCTAGCCATATTGCCCCCTGATTAGATTGTACCCACCCAGATTAAAGGTTGGTCTGCCTTTCTGAGCCCACTGACTCAAATGTTAATCTCCTTTGGCAACACCTTCACAGATACATCAAGGATCAATACTTTGTTTCCTTCAGTCCAATCAAGTTGACACTCAGTATTAACTATCACAGTTATATATGGGTTATATATGTCCAGGAATGAACCCATTTCATGTGAATTTATAATGTTTTGGTATGCGGTTGTAATAGTTTCTGACAGTCCTTCGTACTTCTGTGGTTCTGTTGTAATGTCTCCTTTTACATTTCTGAGTTTATCTTATTTTAAATACTCAATTTTCATTTCACTGATCCTCTGCATTTTTTAAATCTCAATTGTATTCATTTCTGATCTTTATTCTTTCTTTCTTTTTACTAATTTTCGGTTTGGGTTTATTTTGATGTACCTTAAGGTTCATCATTAAGTTGTTTGTTTGAATTATTTCTACTTTTTTGATATATATGTTTATGGCTGTGAACTTCCCGCTTAGTATTGTTATTACGATATCTCATAAGTTTTGGTATGATGTGTCTCTATTTTTATTTGTTTCAAGAAATTTTTTGTTTTTCTTAATTTCTTCATTGACCCATTGGTCTTTCAGGAGCATGTTGATTGTGAAGTTTTCCAAAGTTTCATTTGTTATTGATCTAGTTTTATTATTACATTAGATCTGAATATATACTTGATATAATTTCAATTTTTAAAATCTTCTTGAGACTTGTTTTCTGGCCTAACATGTGGCTTATTCTACAAAGTGTTCCATGTGCTGATAAGGAGAGTGTGTATTCTGCATCTGTTGGATAAAATGTTCTGTAAATGTCTGTTATGTCCATTGAGTCTATAGTTATATTAAAATTCAAAGTTTATTTTCTGTCTAGATGACATATAAAATACTGAGAGTGGGGTGTTGATGCTCCTAAGTATCAACATATTGGGCTCTAAATATTGGGCCACAATATTTGCTTTATATATCTAGGTGCTCCAGTGTTGGGGGCATACATATTTACAATAGTTACATCTTTTTGCTGAATTGAACCCTTTATCATTATGTAATGACTTCCTTTATATCTTTTTTAGGTTTTTTATGTAAAGTTTATTTTATCTGATAGAACTGCTGCTATTCTTGTTCTGGTTTTCTATTTGTGTGAAGTATCTTTTTTCATCCTTTTACTTTCAGTTTATGTGTGTCTGTACAGGCAAGAAGAGTTACTTGTAGGAAGCACATCACTGGGTCTTGTTTGTTTTAATCCATTCACCCATTTTATAACTTTTAATTAGGGAATTAAAATTGTTTACATTCAAGATTCATGTTGATAGGCATTGACTTACTCCTGTAATTTGGTTGACTGTTTTCTAGTTGTTTTGTATATTCTGTTTCTTTCTGTCTCTCTTATTGTTTATTTTTGTTGTTTGGTGGTTTTCTGCAGTCATAAGATTTGATCCATTTCTTTTTCTTACTGTGTATTTCCTCTGCTAGTGAGTTCTATTCTTTTATATGTTTTTAGTTTTTATTCTTTCACTTCCAGATGTGGAACTGCATTAAGCATTTATTGTAGGACTAGTGATGATAAATTTTCTCAGTATTTGTTTTTCTGGAAAAAACTATTTCTCCTTCATTTCTGAATGATAGCTTTGGTAGTAGTAGTATTGGTTGGCAGGGTTTTCTTTTCAACATTTGGAATATATTGTCTCATTATTTCATGGCCTTTAGGGTTTCAGCTGAGAAATTTGCCATTAGTGAGGTGGGGATTCTTATATGTGACTTGATTTTTTTTTCTTTTTTCTATCTTTTTTATCTCTTTTTAAAATCCTCTCTTTGCTTCTGACTCTACAATGTGCCTTTGAAAAGATCTTTTGGGGTTGAATCTATTTGTGGATTACTGGGCTTCCTAAATCTGAATGTTCACATCTTTTCCAAGACTTGGAAAGTTTTCAGTTGTTATTAAACAGGTTTTCCATATTCTTTCCCATTTCTTTACCCTCTGGAATTTCCATAATGTAAACATTTCTTTCTTTAGTGTTGTCCCATTAGTTTCATAGGCTTTCTGCATTTTTTTTGGTCTGACTGGGTTATATCAAAAGACCATTTTCAAGTTCAAAAATTATTTCTTCTTCATGAAGGATTCTTCACAAATTCTTTGTTTTCTATTGCTGAAACTCTGAATAGTTTTTTAAATTTTATTAATTCAATTATTTAATTCAAGATATATGTTTTTTTTATATAATATTGATCTCTGTTGAATTTCCCATTCAGTTCACAATTTTTTTTTCTGATTTTATGGAATTATCTATCTGTATTCGCTTGTATTTCACTGAGTTTTGTTAAGATCATCATTTTTAATTATTTTTAAGGCATTTTATAAATTTTCTTTTTTTGAGGTTACTGGAGAATTGTTTTGTAAGTTTAGAGGTGTTGATACTGTTTGGCTGTGTCCCCACCCAAAATCTCACTTTTAATTGTAATCTCCATAATTCACACGTGTCAAGGGCGGGAACAGCTGCTGTAACTGGATCACGGGGACAGTTTCTCCCATGCTGTTCTCATGAGAGTGAGTTCTCATGAGATCTGATGGTTTTATAAGCATCTGACATTTCCCTTGCTTGTTCTTCTCCTTCCTGCTGCCTTCCAAAGAAGCTGCCTGGTTTCCCCAACACCTTCTATCATAAGTTTCCTGAGGCCTCCCCCGCCATGCTGAACTGTGAGTCATTTAACCTCTTTCCTTTATAAGTTACCCAGCCTCAGGTAGGTCTTCATAGCAGTGTGAAAATGGACGAATACAGGTGCTATGTTTCTTTGCTTTTTCATGTTTATGTCACTACACTAATATCTGAATACTCACATCTTCTAATTTTATGTAGTAGCTTTTGTAGGAAAGATATTTTCTATAGATGTGTCCTATAGTGTCAGTAGGGTAGGTATTTTGGCTTTGGTTCTGGGTGGGTGCAATAGTGTAGTTCACATGTGATTTATTTGGCTATTTTCAACATTAGTGGTGTCTGTGAATGCCTCATTGGGTTAGGCAGCAGGTGTCTGTGGCAGTTATGTTTTGACTTTGCTAAGTGAAATGGCTGCCAGGAGGACTGGCTCTTGGGTCTCTATTGCAAGCGTTATACTATCACATGGTAACTCCACTGGTTAAATTGGTGAGGTTGCTAATGGCAGTGGGCCTGAAATGAGCTGGTCATTGGGCCCTTGGTGTTGGTAGGGGGTGTGCAGTAACTTTGCAACTGGACTGGGCCAGGTCACTGGCAGTGATTGACCCTGGAGAGGCCAGTCCTCAGACTTCTGGGGGTGTTTGAGCACTTGGAGGCTCTGCTGCTGGAACAGTGTGGGAACCAGTGGCAGTGGGCACTAGTTGGGCTGCTCATGGGCCTCTGGATTAGTCATGTGGCATCGCAGCCACTAGACTGAGTAGAGAAAGCTGCCGCAACAAGCCCCAATCAGACTGGTCCTTACGCCCATGGTTGGGTATGTGGGCATTTGGCTGCTTTACTACTGGAGGAGGCAGGGTTACTGACAGTGATGGGCCCTTGTACACTGGTCCTTGGGCCCCTTATGGGGGTGTACAGATGAGCAGCAGTTCTAGTGCTGGTGCAGGAGGGGTTCACTGGTGGCAGAAAGCCTGAGTGGTTTGGTCCTCAAGCTTTTAGGAGTGAGGTGTACATAAGCTCTGCTGCTGGAGCGGGCAGAGTTGCTGGTGGAGGTTGACCACTGGCTATTGGCTCTCAGGCTTCCTGTCTTCAGGATGGCCTCCCGGCTATGCTGAACCACCTATTCTTTGAAGCGCCAAATATTGCATGGGCTCAGATACTGGGTTTGTGGCTATACTGCTGGGTCTAGCTGGGTTCATGGCCCTCCAGGCAGATGTGGTAGGTTGATTGTGAGGCCCCAGGAATGTGGTCATGCAGGAGTTACTGGGCCCCTGGGCTGGATGCACTCTGGCAGTGGCTTCATTCTCCAAAGGGAACTATGCTGCAGCAGCCTGGATTCTGGGGAGTGTGTGGGTGTCCCTGTGTTAGTTCCCTCTCTGGACCAATGTAGTCATGTGGACTCCAGGCAACTGCCTATACTGGGTTTAGGACCTGTGAGGACTGTGGGGCTCTCCTGCCTAAATATTGCAAGTGTTAGTAAGAAAAATGTGAACTTCTGGTGCTCTCCTACTCATCTTGTCCCCATAATGGGGAGGTCCTCTTGGCTCCTAGCTAATACTGTCTGGGGTTTTGCTGTTCTGTCTATGATGGCATTCTAACTTCCCACGCCTCAGAGGGACTTTGCACTTCCTTTATAAATTCTATTGTTCTTGCCTAAATGCTCTGTTTGACATGTGACTGTCTTCTTCTTGTATTGATCTTCCTTTGTGGAAGACGTGAATGTTCTGCACCTCTAGTTAGCCGTCTTGCTGATGTCTTGTTTCGCATACTTAAAGCTGTAAATGACTACACAGACATCTCTTTATAAAGCTTCATTATCCGTCCAACTTCATTTATATAAATATGCGTTTTTGTAGTTATAGACATTGTAAAGACATTTTTCATTGGAAAAGATTTTCTTCTTAAGATTTTGCCTTTTGAAACCCCCCTTCCAAAGAAAAATTTATTATGTAACTCTGTGAATCACTGCTCTAAATGATTTTGAAAAATAAAATACTAAGAGATACAAAAATGAAATAAGAAAACTATTTTCATTGAGAACATATTATTCTTCTTTCGTTTAGTTAAGCACTTTTCCCTATACTAACACCTTTAACCATTAATACAACTTTGAAGCTCAGATATCATGATCTCCATTTTAACTGATAATTTTCATTTTAACTGAACCGTCACAGACCCAATCATAGGCAATTTGCAAATGTTACACAGGCAGTAAGAAATAAAGCATGATTTAAATCAAATATTTTCTGTCTCCAAACCTGGATTTTACTAGATTATGCAAAACAAATGTCATAGTGCCTCAAGCTATCTGAAACTATATGTCTGTTTCTTTTTTATTGGTTATATCCAACTGTTAAAAGAAATACATAGAGAAAGAAAATAGAATATCCCTGTGTAATTTGGATCTCTTGAGGAACAATGTGTGCACAAATAAACCTAACTAAGGCACATCATTGTGAAATGTCACAACACTAAAAAAAGGACTGCAATAGGATATCTCAAAGACTACCCAGAAAAAAAAAATAAGTAAAACCTTTAATATCATTTTGATGAAACACTGCTGTATCTTCAAAAAACAGTCTTTTCTTACCTTTATTTCTTTCTCTATCACATGGTACATTTATTGCTTTACTTTCTCATTCTGGCCTTACCTCAAACACAAACTTACTGTGTTATTCTTAAAATAATTCAATATTATAGCTAAAAACTATTCACTTCAAAAACTGATGTTTTTCCAACCCAGACTTTCTGTACCACAATGACTGTCACTGTCTAGAAGATGACACTTTGATATATTAGTGTTTCAATACGATCCAACTGGGATTTATTTTAACCGCCACTCTGTTCAAAACAAGATGGTTGAGAGAATAAATAAGGTAATTATACTTCTTTCAGTCTCCTACATTTTCTCAAAAATTTTCACCTTTCTTTTTGTTGAGACTTTTTTCAAGTCATTATATTCATTCTACTAATTATATGAATTTTTTGTCATTAACTAGCTATGCTTTTTACATTTTTTAATGCTTAATAGCGCTTGATGAATGTCTAATGGATAATGAGTAATTTTCTAGAGAGCAATATATTATTTCATGTCATTGCTCAGTCTTTTGTGTCTGAGCACAAAAAGTTCAAAAAGAATGCAAAAGGAAAATAAATTTATAAAACAGAAAATTTTTACAGGGCCGACTTTGTTTGCCAAGTGACATGTGTCTGAGACATATGCCTGAGAAGACAATAGCTTTAGGTCAAAAGGGTCAAAAACATGTTTTAAACTAAAATAAATAATGAAATTCAAGAAGTCTCTTTCAATAATCATTACTGAAGCTAAATTATATAATTAGTCTCCATTTCAAAAAGTTTAATTTTTGAAAATGTTTTAGGAACTAAGAAATGCTTGACATAAATTTGATTATTCAGAATAAGACCACAATGACTTGCATTAGAGAGCCTTTACTAAAGATTATGATGCTTTTCTTAATTGAAGATCCTCAACAGTTGAATGACTTTTTCAGGTATCTCTTGGTATACTAAAGAGCTTTCCCTTTTCTAATTTTTAGAATTTCTCTAAAATGAATAAAGGAAAAGAAAACCAAAACATAAGAAATAAAACAAAGAGTAGATATTAGAAATTTTCAAGATAAAAGCCAGTATGAAACTACAAAAGACCTTGAATAACCAAAGAAATCTTGAACAAGACCAAAGCTACAGGAACTGCACTACCTGATTTCAAAATAAACTCCAAAACTCTAGTAGACAAAACAATATATTACAGGCATAAAAACATGCATATAGACCAATGAAACAAAATACCGAGCTGAGAAGCAAATCCACATATTTATGTTCAATTGTTCTCAGGCAAAGATTCCAAGAACATACAGTGGGGAAAGGACAGTCTCTTCCACAAATACTGAAGATAAAACTGGATATCCACATGCAAAAGAAAGAGACTGAACCCTTATCTCACACAATGAAAATCAACTCAAGACAGATTAACGACTTAAATTTAAGAACTGAACTTATAAAACTACTAGAAGAAAACGTGGGGAAAAAGCTCTATGACGTTAGCCTGGGCAATGATTTTTTGAATGAGACACTGAAAACACAGACAACAGAAGCAAAAATAGACAAATGGGCTACATCAAAGTAAAAGACTTCTGAATTGCAAAGGAAAAAATGAGCAGAATGAAGAGGCAACTTAAGTGATGGAAAAAAATATTTGTAAACCATATAAGGGATTGGAATTCACAATAAATAAGGAACTCAAGCAACTCAACAGCAACAAAATAAACAACTTGATTCCAAAATGGGCAAAGGCTATGAATAGACATCTTTCAAAAAGACATAAAAATGGCCAATAGGTATATTTTTTAAAATTTTCAATTTCATTAATAATTAGGAAAATGCAAATCAATACCACAATATTACCTCACACCTGTTAGAGTGGCTTTGATCAAAAAGATGAAAGATAAGTGTTGGCAAGGATGTGGAGAAAAGGGAATCCCTGTCCACCGTCACTGAAAGTGTCAGGTAGTACAGTCATGATGGCAAATAGTTTGAGGGTTTTCTGAAAAATTAAAAATAGAAACATAGGGCTATCTTATAATCTGGCAATCCCATTTTTGGATATATTCAAAGAAATTAAAATCAGTGTCTTGAAGAGATACCTGCATTCCCATGTTCATTGCAGCATTAATCAAAACAGGTAAGTTATGAAACCAACCTAAGTGCTCATCAACAGATGAAAAGGGAATTTTGGTGTGTGTGTACACACACGCACACACACAATGGAATATTATTCCACCTTAAGAAAGATGTAACTACTGTTATTTGAGACATGAATGAACTTGGAGGACATTATATTAAGTGAAATAAGCCAGGTACAGAAAGACAAATACTGCATGATCTTATTTATATGTGGAATCTGAAAGGGATGAGCTCATAGAAGCAGAGTAGAATTGTGGTTTCCAAGGGTTGGAGGGTTAGGAAAGTGTGAAAATTTTTGTCAAAGGGTACAAAATTTCAATTATATACGATAAATAAGTTCTGGAGATCTAATGTAGAGCATAGTGATTATAGTTAACATTACCATACTGTATACTTGAAATTTGCCATGGCAGTAGACCTTATGTGTTCTCACCACACACACATAACTGTGAGGACATGGATATGTTAATTAGCTTGATTGTGGTGATTATTTCACATGTACATGTATATCAAAACATCACATCATGTACATTAAATGTATGTTAAGTTTTATTTGTCAATTATACCTCAATGAAACTGGGAAAAGAAACAGTCAGTAAGCCAGTATTTATGAGGTCCCAATGGGTAACCATTATCTGAGGAGGCCACAAAGAGTTTAGTGATGTAAAACACTAAAAAGTAAAACAAACAAGCAAATAAACAGAATGATTAAGAGTTAAGAGTAAAGTTTACTACTGGTTTAGCATTACTCAGTAACTAATTAAAATTTTATCCTTCTTTGCATGTGGCTTGTTCAATGAATCATTGGAAACATTATCGTAGAGCTTTTAAAATGTGTAAGTTCACATAAAGGGAGTAGTGCATGTATTATTTTAAAAAAGATAAGAATAAAAGAAAAATAACAAAAACTGAATAAAAGAAAGAGGGTTAAGAAAGAAGAAAGGCTGAAAGAAAAATATATGACTTTCTCTTTTTTGCAATGGATAATTTGGACTCATTAAATATATTTCACTAATTCTTTATTCTCTCACTTTTCCATTTCTCTTTCCCCAAAACACAATATTCTTCTGGTCATTTGACCTCCCCTGGCATCCCCTGCCTCCACTGCTTGCACTTCAGCTGTAGCCGTCAGTGGATGCAGTGTCCTTTATTGTATCATGACTTGACTGCCTTGGGATTTGGGGCAGATATTAAAAATAGAGTCACAGAATGGTATTTCAACCCTGTACAGCAATCTTTAATACATGCTAAAGTCTGGAGGACAGATACTTCCTTTTCCATATAAACTTATAAGTATGGTTTTACATGTTGAGTTTGTTTTTTACTTAGCAGACATATCCACAGGAGATTTGGGAAGGCAAAAGTAAACTCCTTCAATTTAGAGACTACTATTTCTATGACAAGTATGGCAGTGGATATGTTTTCCCCCATGGCAGCTGAAGCAGGGGGCTCAGTGTCTTATTTTTAGTGTTGTTTATGTCAAGAGGTAGATATAGGCCATGAATCATGCTGGTGCAAATGGCAGCAGAAATAATTTTATTCTGGATCCAGAAGAGTTGTGCTATGTATTTCTCTTTCCCAGATCGCAATAGAAGTGGATTTTGGGAACTCAGATATTGAAGGATGAAAACCTAGTACCCTGTTTTTCAGAGGGAAAAAATATTAATCCTGATATTTCATGCAGTACATAGGAGGGAAATTAACATGGTAATTAAGGTTACTGTGACAAGGAAAGCAGATGAAAAACAATTTAATTTTTTTCTGTCTCCTTTTGCAGTTTTTGTCCTTTTTTTCGTTTTTATTTCTCTCTTTCTCTATTTTTAAACTTTTTAAAACATTAATTCTATGAAAGAAAATACAGAAAGACAGGTGGAGAACCAGGGTCTTTCAGTTAGCCTAAATAAGAAACCCTCCTCTGAGAAGTCAGGTAATCTGTGCAATTCCTGCCAAGTGGTGTTTGATTATGGGTATAATAAATCATTAATGAATTTCTTTTATATTCATATTTTCTGATATTTTTACATTACTACACAGTAAAAAGCTATGCTTGAGCTGGATAGACAGGAAAGCTTAGCACACAGTTATCTTTAGCATTGGGCTGGATAAGGTATCTGGGTAGAATTATGAGGTTGGTTATAAAAATAGAATTATGATGGCTTTTTTAGGGAAGAGGGAAGTGGGTTGTATTTTAAAAAATAATGCAGCTGCCTTTTTTCTGCCATGATAACCATTATCATATGGTTGCCTAATAACAGGACCCTAATTTTTAACAGGATATTTGGCCACTATGAATAAATGTTTCTCCAGCCTGCCTTGTAGCTAGATGTGGCATGTAATAAATTTTGTCTAATGATACAGAAGAAAAAGTATTGTGTGTAACGTGTTGGAAATGTTCTTAGAAGAGACCATACCCTTTTCTGACTCTTCTTCTTTCTTGGTTGGTACATTAACATGACATGGCTGGGTGACATCTGAAAAAATGATATAGTAAAGATCTCTGAATATTTGCTCATAAATAAAAGTAGTGAAAAAAACTGGCAAATATTGTCAGAACAAACTTTTTTTGAACTCTGGAAATTAACTGAAAGTTTTCAGCAACCTGGGAAGCATTTATGTGAGACAAACGGCAGAATGTTAGTAATAACAAAAAGTGAGCTTTATGGCAGTTTTAACTTACTCTACTTTCATTTCCTGCTTCCTAGCTTAGCGGTAGTAATGAAAATAACAGTCTCCATTCCTAGTACTGGACGGAGCAGAACGGACCTAATTCACAAATAATTATGATCTTACATGTCTCATGGTTCCTTGGCAAAGCTGTGCAAAAGGTTTACCTTTATTAGATCTCAGAGTTTTCCCAGTCCTAAAAGCCACAAACAGGATATAAGACATTATAAATATATTTTCAATATTTCACTTTTTCTCTTCTCTTATTTAAAAGAAAATTGCATAAAGCTATAATTATAAATCTATATTGGCAGTCACAAAAGTTATACAGGCATAATTTGTGATTATAACATGAAGGAGTTAGAGAGAATGGAGCAAAGTTTTGATACACTGTTGAAATTAAGTTGGCATTAATTTGAAAATGCCACAGTGCAGGATATGAAAGGGTAAGGTAAGGGGATGATGGAGCAGTACAACAGAGAATCTTCAGTCCTTGACAATTGAGACAAATAATGCTAATCTTAGTTGTTTGCCTTAGATTCCATTTTATTAGAAAAAACATTTTAGGTTGGATGCGGTGGCTCAGGCCTGTAATCCCAGCACTTTGGGAGGCCAAGGCGGGTGGATCACAAGGTCAGGAGATCAAGACCATCCTGGCCAACATGGTGAAACCCCGTCTCTACTAAAAATACAAAAATTAGCTGGGCATGGTGGCATGCGCCTGTAGTCCCAGCTACTTGGGAGGCTGAGGCAGGAGAATCACTTGAACTCAGAAAGCGGAGGTTGTAGTGAGCTGAGATTGCACCACTGTACTCCAGCCTGGCAACAAAGAGAGACTCCATCTCAAAAAAAAAAAAAAAGAAAAGAAAAGAAAAAACTTTTTTTTAAAGCCATTGTTGTTTATTTCTGTTTCTTACCGTGAACCTTAACATTAAGAGTTGCTATAGATTTCCAATAAGGAGAAAATAAAAGATACCTGGTTGGTACTCAAAGTCTTATGTTCACAAAAGATATCCCAGGCATAGCAGATGCCAATTCACAGTGTTGCCCACAGTAAGCCCACCCCTCGTACTTTTTCTTGTATCGAGGCTAGACTTTCTACTCATTCTATTTCCCTCAAGACTGAATCAGAAGCAGTGATTTATTTTCCCCAATTTTCTTCCAGTTAGAAGCCCCACTCCTACAAACAGTAACCAATTTATGCTTTGTCTTATTTAGGACAACAGTGTTTAGAAAATTACACCCAAGAATTCAAACATGTTTGTGCTAGCTTGTACTGAATGGTACAAAGTCACTACTGTCAGTTTCCATTGCAGTACTTGGAGGTTTATAAACATGACGACTTTTTTTCTCATTTTCATGTGTCTGAAGAGTAGTCTGAGTCATACAGCTTTAAGAAACCCTTTAAAAGAACAGACATGGTTGTGCCCATAGAAATTATTACTATTTCTTCCTAATGTAAGGGGAGAACAGTACAATTGTCTCCTCATATTTTTCCAAGATGTTTGTTGTTGTCAAGATATTTAACTTGATCAGTGATATTTTCTTGGTCAAGATCCCTATAAAGAAAGAGGCGTTTAATTAGGAGTAGAGAAAGGATGTTCTGAGACCTCAAAAACGCCTTTTCTTCAGAAAAAAAAGAGTTCCATAGGACGCTAAGACCAGTTAGTAACATAGCCCATCAACATTTACAATCTCCTTGGACTAATTTATTTGGTAATAGATGGGATTTTACAATTCCCTAAGTTAGGATTTTCTCTATGTCAAGAATCCTTTAATACTGAAGAGAAACAATGTGATATTTTAATACATTGAAATTTTCTTTTTTCTTCAAAGATACTAACTAGATTAGCATGTGTTCATTCTTCTTTTAGGATCTTACAAATTTGTGATTCTTGGTTATATGTTTCTTCACAGGCTTAATTTCAGGAGCAGTTAGGGACATATTGACCAATTCAACCAAATGAAATTTGTATTATAAAATAGCACATAACTGATAAGGCAGAGATAAATCAAACTTTCCAAAAATCATGTACAATCTTGACATTGCATATAGTCATAATAAGCCCACATGGTAATCTCTGAAAACTCCTACATTTAGTGAACTTTGCAATTTTACTTAGAAGAAAAAGGATTAAGACAACCTGCTTATTAGAGAAACTATGGTGAAAAAGAAACCTACCATTTCCATCTGCAAAGTATTTAATAATTTATATATAGCAATGAAAAGACATACTTGAAATTTCTCACTTCTCTTCTTATCCATTGTATTGATTGCCATGACAAAGGATTTATAAAAACAGTCAATTTTGACCATGGTTATGCTTTCTCAATTCACTTTTTTTCAAATGGTAATCAATTATTCATTAACCCTTTATGCCATTTACAATACATTTCAAGAGTTAAAAAGAAATTTAAGTCTATATATATGACATAACTCTTGCAAAAAAGGTTACCCTTTCATTAAAATCACAAAATAAGCAGTTTATAAAAATTGTGTATGTTGTAAAAAAAAGTCTCTTTCTAAATTTGACATGGCAACCTACACATCAGATAAAGGACTAATATCTTGAATCTATAAAAAACAAATCAAGGGCATTCCAAAGTTAACTGAAAAACTAGTTCAAGCCATGATGGGAAGGAGAAGCCAGACATGCCTCATTATATACACCTCCCTTTTGGAATTACTGATAGAACAGGCTCTTTAAGTCTGGTAAGAAACATTTACAGTTTATTCTCTCTGCAGCCTGCTCCCTGGAGACTTCATCTACATGACAAATCCTTGGTCTCCACAGCCCCTTATTGCAACCCAGGTATTCCTTTCTGTTGATAAGTCTTTCAACCAATTGACAACCAGAAAACTGTAAAATCTACCTATGACCTGGAGGTTCCCACTGCAAGTTTTCCTGCCTTTCTGGACCAAACCAATGTACATCTTACATGCACTGATTGATGTCTCACGTCTCCCTAAAATGTATGAAACCAAGTTGTACTCTAATTACATTGGGCACACGTCATCAGGACATTCTGAGGCTGTGTCATGGGCGCATCCTTAACCCTGGCAAATGTAAACTTTCTAAATTGACTGATAGATACAAGTATCTGTTTCAGGTACTTTTGGTTTACAATCCAAAAGAAAATGAATTATTCTACCAAAAAGTCACCAGCAGTCATATGTTTATTGCAGCACTATTCACAATAGCAAAGATGTGAAATTAACTCAGATGATCGTCAATGGTGGACTGGATAAAGAAAATGTGGTACATAAACATGATGGAATACCACACAGCCACAGAGCCACACACCATGGAATACTACACAGCCACACAAAAGAATGAAATCATGTCCTTTGCAGGAACGTGGATGCAGCTGGAGGCCGTTATGCTAAGTGAATAGGCACAGAAACAGAAAACCAAATACCATATGTTCTCACTTATAAGTAGAAGCTAAACATTGGGTACACATGGGCACAAAGATAAGAGCAGTAGACAATGGAGGTTTCAAATGGTGGGGGAAGGATGGAGGGGAGCAAGGGTTGAAAACTGACTTATTGAATACTATGTTCGCTATTTAAGTGACAATGGGATGATTAAAAGATGGCGTACATACATTCAGCATTACTCAATATACCCCTGTAACAAATCTGCACGTATGACCCATGAATCTCAAATTTAAAAGTAAATTTTAAAAAGTAAATACATTTTGGCATGTCCTTTAAAATGTACTCTCAAAATAAAAAGATTTTTAAAAACTACAATTATTTAAAGAGTAGCTTTAAAAACTTTATTTCAAGAGGCAAAATTTTCACGAATTGTGCTCTTTTGGCCCCTAATATAAAAGTTATCAAAGGTACCTTTTCTGCTGTGCATTTAAAACCATTCATAGTAAATGAATCATTTAGAAGAGCAAAAGAGGTTGCCTGTTTATTGTTTTCAAAATTTTCAGTTCACAGCACACATTTATAGATCAGTTTACTGATGAAAAATATTTATATTAATTAAATTATCAAGCATAGGTTTAAAATACCAGCAGTGACCATTTTCTAACCAAAGTAGTTTCAAAAGACACAATATGCTAGCTCCAGCATTCAGATTTTAATTGATAGTTCCAGGCTTCAAACTTAGGTTTTTCTGATTTCAAAGTCTTTATCCTAGATATACTATAATGGAGCCACCCATAGTATATAATGAAATTTATTAGGTACTGACCAAATATATACTTCACTGTGACCAATACAATTGCAAAATAGCTAATGTAATTTACTGTGTACCCGAGATGGATAGGTAGATAAACAGAAAATATATATATATGTGTGTGTGTGTATATATATATATATTTATATATATACAATTTTATGTAAGATCTATATGACACACACATATATATTTAAATATTTATGGATAATCACTTCTCCACACAAGATGTGCACAAATATTTCCACATGACCACAGTACTCTTCTTTGGAAAGCCTTGAATCAGCTTCAACATTCTCAACACAGTACTTTGATGACAGCTCTTATCAATTACAGAAGTAGATTTCTTAGTGTAATTATTCTTGAGTTATTCATAATTTATTTCTGTAATTGGCACACATCTCTTTTTTCTGTGTCTTCACCATCATCTTTACTCTCTTTTTTCCAACACTATACTCCAGCTGGAATGGCCTTATTTCTCATCTTTAGGTCAGGAACAAATTCTCCTGGAGTAATGTCTGAGATTTTATATTTAAATCTTTCATTTACTTGGATGTTCTTTCCCCAGATTGTCACCTAGCTATTTCTTTTAGCCTCCGTTCAAGTATCAACTCCTCAGAAAAGTCTTTTCTGGTAAATTTGGCTAAAGTAGCTATTCTAGAAATGTTCTATCACATCACTCTGCTAATTGTCTTTATAAGACTTAAAGATTTGAACTATTTTATTAATGTATAACTTTTTATTATGTCCACTACGGGAGTGCAAACTTCCTGAGGGGAGAGTAAATCTCTGACCTCCCTTATTTATTTTTATATTCCTGATGTCTACAGCATAACTGAGAACATTTTGAACTAATAAATATTTTATAAATCAATAAATTAATAGAAAAGATGTATTTATTATATAAATATATATATAATTGTGTATTTGTGGAATTTGAGGTAATATACATACTAGTTGTTTAGTTCTATTATTTAATATAATGCATTTGTGAATAAATGACAATAAGCATAATTCTTTTGAGTTGTTTTCACACACACAGTAAACTCTCTAATTGAAAAGTAGAGATTGACAGAATGGATTTTTTTAAAACCATAATTTAATTATATGCTACCTCTCCGAAAGGGTGAAAAAAGATATTTTTGTTGTACAAAAGAATTACTTTTGTGCAAATAACAAAGAGAAACAAAGTGGTAATATTAATGTCAGACAAAATAGATTTTAAGACAAAGAAGGATATTTTGCAATTTTAAAGGGCTAATCAAGCCCTTGTTATACCTAACAAGATATAACAATTATAACCATACATGCACTTAACAACAGAACCCTAAAATATATAAAGCAAAAATTGACATCAGGTAGAAAAAGACAATTAAATAGTAATATTTGGAGATTTCAATACCCACTTTCAATAATGGATGGGAAAACCAGATAGATGAACAATGAAGTAGAAGAATTGAGCTACACTATAAACCAGCTAGACATATTTATAGAACACTCCACCAATGAACAGCAGAATATACATTCTTCTTAAACACACATGGAACATTCTTCAGAATAGACATATGTTAAGCCATAAAATGTGTCTCAGTGAATTTATAAGAACTAAAATTATACAGAATATGTTCTCTAATCACAAAAATGGTATTAAAAATCAATGAAAGAAGGAATTCTGAAAAATTCACACATATGTAAAAATTAAGCAAACACAGCCCTAAATAACCAGTTGGTCAGAGAATTAATCAAAAGGAAAGTTACGAAATACTTTGAGAAGAACAAAATGAAAACACAACATACCAAAACTTATGAAATGCAGCAAAAGCTGTGCTTGAGGTAGATTTACACCTATAAATGCATACATTAATAAGAATAAATGCCTCTAATTATTACCCTAATCTTCCATCTTAAGAAACTAGAAAGGGAAGAGTAAGTAAAATTCAAAGCAAAGAAGGAGTTAATAAAAATTAAGATGGAAATAAAGAATACAAAATCAATAGAGAAAAAATCATAAAACCAAAAGTTTGTTCTTTGAAATGACTGACAAAATGTACAAACATTTAGATAGACTAAACGAGAAAAAAAAAAGATGCAAATGACTAAAATCAGCATTGAAACATGGGATGTCACTTTTAATTTTACAGAAATAAAGTATTTTTAGAAAATACTATGAATAAATGCATGCTAATAAACTGGATAACCCAAATGAAATAAAAAATATTTCTAGAAACTTGTACATTGACAAAAGAAAAAATAGAAATCTTAAACAGACTTAATATTAGTACAGATTGAGTTAATTAAATAATTTCTAATAAAGAAAATCCCACAACGAGATGGCTTCATTGGTGAATTCTACCCACATTTTAAAGAAGAATTACCACCAATTCTTTTCAATCACTCAACATCAATAGAAATGAGGAAAGAACTTCCTACCTTATTCTGTAAGATCAGTATTACCCTGACATCAAAACCAAAACAAGACATCACAAGAAAACTACAGACCAATATCCTTTATGAATATAGATCCAAAAAATCCTCAAAATGTAATAGCCAGTTCAGCCCAGCAATACATCAACATGACCAAGTAAGATTTATCTCAAGAACGCAATGCTAGTTCAAAGTGAGAAAAATCGATTCATGCAGTATACCATATTGATAGAATAAAGAAGAAAAAACCACAATCATTTCTTTAGATGCAGTAATAGCACTTGACAAAAATCCTATACCATTTTATGATAAAATCACTTGAAATGCAAATAGAAGGAAACTTCTTCAACCTGATAAACCCATAGCTAGCATCAGACTAAATGGCAAAAGAACACAAATTGTTCCATGTAGATAAGGAACAAGATAAGACTCTCAGTCAACATTGTATGGATGTTCTACTCAGGGAAATTTGGCAAAAAAAAAAAAAAAAAAAAGACATTAATTTATAAATAAACTTGTATCTCTTAGCATAAGACATAATATCACATATAAAAAGCCATAAGGACCAAAACTATTTGAGCTAATAAATGAATTCAGCAAAGTTGCAGGATATAATATTAATATACATATCAGTTGTATTTCTGTGTACTAGCAATGAACAATATGAAAATGAAATTAATAAAATTGCACTTACAATAGCATCAAAAATAAAGAAATAAAAATATATTTAAGCAAAAAAAAATGCAAGTACAAATGGAATATTATTCAGGATAGACCAAATGCTAACTGTAAATGTTCACAAGCTTGGGTTAGGCAAAGTCTTCTTACCTATCACACAGAAGCACAAGTAACAAAAAGACATTAATTAGATTTTATCAAACTAAAAACTTTTGTGTGTCAAAGTACAATATCAAGAATGTAAAAATATATCCCACTGAATGACAGAAAATATTCTCAAATCACTTATCTAATAAAGGATTGCACCCAGCGTATATAATGACCTCTTACAAAACTACAACAACAAAAAAACACATTTTAAAATGTGTAAATAATCTCAAAAGAAATTTCTTAAAAGAGGATATAAAAGTCACAATAAGCACCTGGGGAAAAAAAAAAAAAAACCAGCATCATGAATCACTAGGAAAATACAAATCAAAACCACAATGATAGTATTTCTCGCCCTCTAAGATGGCTATATTTGAAATGACAGATAAGATTAAGTGCTGGCAAGTACATGGAGAGTGTGAAACCTTCATCCATCTGTTGTGGGAATTTAACATGATACAGTTGCCCTGGCAGCTCCCAAAATGTTAAACATACCGTTACCCTATGAACAAGTAATTCCTAGATACATGCTCCAATGAAATGAAAACATACATCCTCATAAAGACTAGTACACAAATGTTCATAATAGACAAGTGGAAACCACCCACATGTCCATCTGCTGATAGATAAAAAGTGTGCTATATCCATAAAATGGAATATTATTCAGCATTAAAAATGAATAAAGTATCAATACATGCAACAACATTGTTCAACCTTAAAAACACCATGCTAAGTAAAACAGGCCATTCACAAAGAATATATGTTGTATTATTCTATTTATATAAAATATCCAAAATAGTGAAATCTATAGAGACAAATTATTCTAATGGTTATCTAGATCTAAGGCTTGGGGGTTGTGGTTTCAGAACAGAGACAGGCTGGAGAGTGACTGCTAATGAGTACAGGGTTTCTTTTAAAATGAGAAGTGTTGTAAAATGGATGGTGGTGATGATTACACAACTGTAAATATATTAATATTAAAAATCAAATAATTATTTATATGTATAGTATGTGAACTATATCTCAAAAAAGCTGGTAAAAATCAATCTAAATTAGCCCATTAATAAAAATAAATGGAAAAAAATGATCATATCTAGGGATCCAAAAAAGCTTTTGATAAAATTCAATCACCATTAAGAAAAAATAACTTAACAAATAAAAAACTAAAACAATGGCCACAAAAAATCCTATAGTAAAATCTACAAAAAATTAAACATCAGGCTTAATTATGAAATACAGAATCTTTACCCTTGATTTTTTGAATGAGTCAAGGATATTCCCTTTACCAATTATATTCAATATAGTATTGGAGTTTTTAATATATGCCACAAGCCTACAAATGAAAATAAAAGACTTAAGGACAGGTATAGAAGTAATAAGATTGTTATTATTCGCAGAGGATATTATTGTACTTTTAGAAAATCATAAAGAATCTGTGGAAAAATCATTAGAATTACTAAGTAAATTTAGTAAAATCTAAATAAAAGGTTGGCATAATGTAAATATATGAAAACAGGAGAATTTCTATGTACCTACAACAAATACACTAGGAAATTTAAAACTAGAATTTCAATAGCATTGAAAACATCACATATGTTGGAATACATTGAGTGAAAATATTTGAAAAATCTATACTGAAAACTGTAAAACATTGTTGAGAAACTGTAAGTCCAGATACATGAAGGGATTATACCATGCTCATGAATAGGAAAAATCATTGTTAAGAAAACTGTCTCCAAAGATTTTCTGTGAGTTAAGTGAAAAATGTATAAAGAACTCATGTGAATCCAAAGGAAAAAAGAAGAAAATCATTAGAATAATGGACAGAAGACTTACCCAGGATGTCTGCAATAAAGTAAATTCAAATGGACACCAAACAATTGAAAAGTGGCTCACCTGCGTTAGACTAAATTTAGAGATACGAAAAACAAAATGACAGTGAAATACCACTACTTAACTCCCCCAAAATAGTTAATTTAAATAATTATGAAATAAACCAAAGTGTGGGCAAAAATTTGAGCTATTTAAACGCTCTTATACTGTCAGAGTACAATTACTTTGATCATCTAATACCTAATAACATATAACGTGCATACTTTATTACCCAGTAATTCCATTTCCAGATGTATAACCAACTGAAATGCATATACGCTTTCAACAGATAAACACGTTAGATTAGAATGTTTACAGCAGAACAACTAATAGTACTAAATATTAAAGTTCCCAGATGTTCATCAAAAATGGATATATAAACTAATATATTCACAGATCAGAATGTGATACAGCAAGGAAATTATTAAAACTCCAACTTCCTGCTTCAATATTGATGAACCTCGCAACAAAAATGTTGAATAATAAATGCTTGATACAGAAAAGATTATATTATAAAAAGTTTAGAAATAGCTGAAACTACACTTTGGTGGCAAAAGTCATGCTAGTGGTGACTCTTTTGGGAGAACAGAAACTGAAAGGCATGCTTCTGGGGTGATGACAACATGGTTTATTATTCTATTATACTTACATGACCATCTACAGTTTTAAAAACTGATCAAGTTACACAACTTATTTGTACATTTTGTTCTATACCCATTATTCCTTAATAAATACTTTATAAAACAGGGATGGCAATGTGAATGAACACATATTTGGTTTGAAGAAATAAAAATATTGTGATGTGCCTAGAATATGAGAAAAATGGTGTGAAGAGAATGCGTAAGCAGAATACTTTGCATAATCCAAACTGTAAGAATCTGACAATTAAAAAGGAAAAAAAAAGCAAATGTCACTACATTTTATGAGTTTACATCAAGTTCACTTCTTTATACTTCTGAAAATCCAACCTATTATGTTTTTAAAATCAAGATAGTCAAACTTCCTATGTTGAGAACCTCTTTTTCTGTTAATTCTCAAGGGTGTTAAACAGTGACTGAGTAATGTTAGTACATTATTCCAGTAGCATGTAATGAAAATTATGCAAGTCTACAAGGTGAGTTAGCTTTAACAACACCTGTGTTCCTCCTAATGACTCAACACATTACAGAGAGGCATTCTCCTTTTGAATTCTTTGTACTATATTTCCAAATGTTAAGATGAATTCTCTTATATTTAGAAGATGGAAACAAGACAGGAGTTGGCCTTTGAAAACATCTTACACCTTGTTCTAATTCAGTGGATTGACTCGTTCTTAGTTGTTTATTTTACTTTAAATATAACACTAAAGACTTTTTTAAATTAAGGAAAATATTTATCTCTTGGGTTTCAACTCATTTCCTTACTTAAAAATTTCATTTCAATAAGATTCTTATGTTTGTTTTGTTTCTTCATTCTCAATTATTCACTCTTCTTTTAATGGTCTTAATATAGTATGGTAACTTCTTGAATGCAACAACTTATATTTTCATTTTAAAGAACAATATAAGTTAAGATTTTTAGCTTAATTGTTAGACATAATAAGAATTCCAAAGTTTAGAAATAAAAATGATTGCAAAAGCACATCACTAAATGTACCTGATGAAAGAAACAGTCTCTGTCATGCATAAACTAAAAGAATAGAATTTGGGGAGTGAAATCTGATGATCTGCCAATCAATTAAAAGATCATTGCACTGGTTCAGGGCACACATAAAGATTTACTCAACTATATATATGTAAATAAATCATTGCATTTAAATTCCAACACTGACTCCTGTTCCTGATATAAAGTATACAGAGGCAATTGCTTGATGCTTACTGATTAAATTGTACTATCAAGGTTTTCAGAGCCTGCTCTTCGTGTGCCAAGCACTTAAATCTTTTCGTTATATTGTCTCTTTCTTAAACTTAAAGGATGAATAATCATGGTCCACCACATAATAATAGCATAATAGCATTAACAGAATATCTATGAAGCAGAGCAAATCTATTCTCAAATATAAGATGTGTTGTCCAACTAAACTAATAAACCTGTGATGTTGAAATTATTTAGTAATCCGTATAAATCTTAATAACATAGCTTCAGATGATATATCCAGGTAAGTTGTATTCTGTATTTGTCCCTTTAAAATTAAAACAACTATTTATTCCTCATAAAAATTGAATAAATTATTGATTATGCTTTATCTTCTTTTTAAATAAATGTACATTTTGTCTTAACCACTTTGTTTTTGGCATCTATCATTACATTAATTACACTGTTATTACTTCTCATTTTTCTATACTTTCTTTCTCACATTGTTTCCTTCCATGGGAGCCCAGCCCCATCTGTTTACCCTGATACACAGATTTCTGTTCTGGAATACAGCAGTATTCCTTATGCCTGCTGTTTTTCCTAGCAATTCATCCCTTTGTTCTAGGCATGAATGCTATTCTTAGTCCCAAAATGGTGAATGCTAAGATATCAGTAGTAGAGTGTGAGTTTTCATTCTTTTTTTCTCTTTACTTGTAGCAACAAGTTTGAATAGCCAGTTTCACAAGGTTCCTCTTATGACAAACATATATATATATATTCCTGTTATGACAAACACTTGGAAACCAGAAGTTAGCTAAGTAGTCTTTGATTGTGAATTAGTCTTTACTTGACTGCCTATTTTATTTCATTCTCATGAGAAAAAGCCAGTAACTATTACATAAAACTATTACTTTTCTTTTACATCATTATTTTAGAAATACAATTATCTTTTATGCATTTAAAATTGGAGCATGAGATACAAAGTAAAATATCAGCCAGTAAAGCATTATGCACTCCTGTGTTATAATAAATTATGGCCCTCATTCTAAAAGGTGAATATACCTTAAAAGCACCTAATTTCAAAATACATTTTGTTAAGAAAAGGGCCTTTGACATGTGTTTTAGTTTTTAAAATGGTACTGCCATAGATTTTCCCTAAAAGTAGCACTGACATATGTACATACAAATAAAATAATATATATTTTTCTTATAATTAGCACAAGTTTACAATGCGAATGAATGAAATACTCTGACAAAGTAAACCGATGTAAACTTGGGGGCAATTAGTCATTGAGAATCTTTGTGTTTTTTAATTCTCAAATTACAGATAATTTTTTAAAAACTTCAGCCCCAGCCTTTCACATATTCATTACTTATCAAGATGCAAATATTGATAGCTCATTTTTCATTTTTTCTCTGAAAACGATCTAATTGACCTTAAAGCATTTTTTTAAAAAATCAAACTCATAGAAATGGCTGACTTTTCCAACTTAAAAGCATTGCCATCAAAGATAAAAAGCAAAAAAGATAATGCAATATAAGAACTGGAAACAAGGCTACTGCTCTTGACTTCACGATTCATTTGCTTTTTTTTATTTTTTATTTTTTGACAGAGTCTTGTTGTGCCTCCTCAGTCTGGAGTGCAACGGCAGAATCTCGGCCCACTACAACCTCCGCCTCCCAGGTTCAAGCGATTCTGTTGCTTCAGTCTCTTGAGTAGCTGAGATTACAGGCGTGCACCACCATGCCTGCCTAATTTTAGTATTTTTTTAGTAGAGACGGGGTTTCACCATGTCGGCCAGGCTGGTCTCAAACTCCTGACCTTATGTGATCCACCCGCCTCAACTTGCCAAAGTGCTGGGATTAGAGGCATGAGCCACCGCGCCCAGTCCATTTGCTTTTATATGTTAAGTTCTTTTCCAATATTAAAAACAATTATTTAAAAGTTTGGTGAAACATTTCCTTTGACTCTTAATTTATAACTATTTTTTGAAGGAGATTTTTGCATTAACAGAATTGTCTCAACAGTTCCCGAATCTTCACAATATATTTTACTTGGTGGAAAAATCATTTCACCTAAATTTCCTCTTACTCAACACATTTAATCCAGATATAATAAATTGAATCTATAATTAATAGATTAAAGAATGAAACTATTATAATCTATCATTTAATCCAGTCTAGTTTATTAAGAGTTTCATGAATGAATTAGACTTGTTTCAGATTGTATCCTAATGACCTGTTTTATTAGATAGTTCTCACAATACCTAATAAAATAGACATTTATCTCTGAAAAAGCAATACTAATTCTGAACATCTTGGATAATATTTTCACCCTATTCAAAATTTTGGGGGGATATATAAGCTATTTTGAAGAGACCAGAGACGTTGTACTATTCAAGACCTGTATGACTGACCTGCTACAATTACTCATAATTGAAGCTTATTTAGTTCAAGGGTATTTGGTGTTCTGAAAATTGTTGTGAGGTATTTTTGAAGCACCTATGTTGTCTGGAGGATAAAGCCTGAGTCACATACCAGGAAAATTTAGGACCTGAGGAGTTTAGGAGCAGAGGGTGTGTGTGTGTGTGTGTGTGTGTGTGTTTTGATAGGGAGTCTCTGTCACCCAGGCTGGAGTGGAGTGGTGTGATCTCAGGTCACTGCAACCTCCGCCTTCTGGGTTAAAGTGATTCTCCTGCCTCAGCCTCCTGAGTAGCTGGGACTACAAGCACACGCCACCACACCCAGCTAAATTTTTTTGGGATTTTTAGTAGAGACAGGGTTTCATCATGTTGACCAAGATGGTCTTGATCTCTTGACCTCATGAGAGGTATACCTGGGCCCTACCTGGGCCTCCCCAGGTGTTTGGATTACAGGCGTGAGCCACCAGGCTCGCTGAAGCAGAAGTTTAATCGGTAGAAGAGAAAGAGAAACAGCTCCCTCTATAGAGGAAGGGGTCTCCAGACTGGAAAGGACTGGCTGGTGGCCAATGCACTGTTTTATAGTCCAGTTTGAGGAGGTGGTGTCTCGTTTACATAGGGCTCACAGATTGGTTCGATCAGATATGATGGTTAAATAGTGCATGGGAAAGGCTGGTCACCCCACCCTAATGTTCTTATGCCAATGGGTTTTCCAAATGATCTGAGCCATCTTATTTGCTCCTTACAATATAGGTGGCTGGTAGAGAAGGGAAGATGGAGCCGCCATTTGGAAAATGTCTAGTCCTTAGTTCCTACTGGCATTCACCATGCAAGCTCCCAGCTTGCAGAAAATGATTTGGGGCTGCTTTTCATTAAAAAGAAAAGTCTTAACAACTCCCATGCCCTTGCTGTCTGCCTCACTAATTCCTTATTAACTCTTATATCATTTTTGCACATTATGAGAGTTACATGTTAGCTAAAACGTTCACGTAGACATTATTTTCTAGCATACAAGCTATAACAAAATTCAGTTATAATGAAGCATTCTCAAATCAAATGCTTTGAAATGTGAACTCACATTCACTTGCTTATGGACTAATGAATTTTATATTGTTCTAACTGAGCAGATTGAGAACAGTTCAATGTAATTGAAATCTGTATTAGCAGAGTCTGGATAATCACTTGCTCTAACAGCAGTTGGCTGGTTGTTTTTTTCTTTTGTAGTTGAAGCCAGCCAACTTTAGGCTCTCTTAAAATAAAATGTTTAAAGTAGGTCACAGTTTTCTGATTCTTCCTGTTGCTAAGGTTATAATTCGTATTAGAATATTGTTTAAAGAAGAGGCCATTTAAATCAACTATTTCCTGAGCATTTTGCTTTAACATAATAATCTTTATGAAACCCATGATTTAAAGCTGTTGTTTAGCCAAGGTCATGATGGTGATGTCATGCTTCTTGCTGTCCAGGTGAAGGAGCTTATAATGAGCCTAAGACTGTCCTTTCCTTGGAGGACACCACAAAACAAGCATGGACCCTGTCTTCTTACATACATTATGAAATAACATAAATATGTTTCCTGACCATAGAAAAGAGAAGTTTTGTATTGGTCTTTTACCAATAAAAGATATATAAGATGGTAAAAAATATAGAATAAAAAAATAGAGCTAATTGTTTCATTTACACAGCGTTTCTTTAAATTACTTGATTATAAGAGTAAGGTGGGACTTTTGTTTAAAATGCACCTCCCCAAACACCTCCAGTCTTTAGAGCGTCTGGGGAATGCTCTATAAATTTGTATTTTTAATAAATGTCCCTAGGTGATCCTAATCATCAGCGGTTTAATGGACATTCTGCATTAAGGAACAAATAAACTGCAACAATCAGGTGAAAATGCAAACAACAAAGCTGAAGTCATTACAACTTAGGTAAATTGAATCATTCATTATGTATGTAATTTTTGGAGAATAATATGAAGATGAGCATTATAAGCCAAGATCCCTAGGCAGGAATCCTGGGTTGAGAGGAGGGGTATCTCAGTTCATTTGGGCTGTTATAACAAAATAACACAAACTGGGTGGGTTATCACCAACAGAAACTTATTGCTCACAGTACTAGAGGCTGAGCGGTCCAAGATGAAGGATTCGGAAGATTCCATCTGGTGAGGCAGCAGTCTCTTCTCACCGTATCCTCTCAAGGTGGTAAGGACAAACAAGCTCTCTTAGGACTTTTCATAAGGGCACTAATCCCATTCATGAGGATTCCACCCTCATGACCAAATCACCTTCCAAAGGCCTCTCCTTCCAAACCCTTCACCTTGGGGTTAAGATTTCAGCCTACGAATTTTGCAGAACTGGGTCTCGCTCTGTTGCCCAGGCTGGAATGCAGTGGCGCCATCTTGGCTCACTGCAACCTTTGCCTCCTGGGCTCAAGTGATTCCCCTGCCTCAGTCTCCCCAGTAGCTGGGATCCCACCTTGGCTTCTCAACGTGCTGGGATTACAGGCATGAGCCACCATGCCTTGCCGGGGGTGTTACCAGTGTATCAAAAATTTTGAAAGCTCTCCAGGTGATTCCAATGTGCAGCCAGTGTTACCTCTTGTTTTAAATATTACAGGAGGAGAGCTACATTTAGTGTGAACCAAGTTCAACTTCAATATTTGATCTCTGGATTGAGAAAAACTGGTAAACTTCACTTTCATTTCTGGATCATTGCACTAATCTATAAGCCCTACAGTTAGAAGTTAATTTTAGTAATCATATTTTTATAGCATGATCTGAATATCTAAATAGCATTATGAACTCTATTATTACTTTAAATATTTTTATATATAATTTGAAGTTTTTTTGTAGATAAGTATAACTGCTAATAATGACAGTTGAGTTTCTTCCCTCTAAATACTTATTTTTTTCATCTATTTATTTTCATTACCAGCATAGCTAAGACCTTCAAACTCAATATTGTCTGTAAATTGGTTCCTGATTTTGACAGGACCACTTCTAATGTTTCATATTAAGATTTATGCTTGCTGTAGGTTTTTGATAAATTCACATTATCAGACTACAGAAAACTCCTTTTATTCCTAATTTTCCAAAAATTATAATAATCTACTGATGTTTATATGATCTTGATATTTATTGTATTATCATTTTCTTAATTTTATTTTTATTTACTTTCATTATTCTCATTTTCTGAATTTATTATTTTTCTAATTCAGTTAGAACCTTATTTCACTAATTTTTCATGTTTTTGTTTGCTTATTATAAACATCTGTGACTATTAAATTTCCTTCACGTATTATATCCACAAGGTTTACATTAATATTTTCCTTTTCTTTTAGTTACAAATACTATTTGACCAATAAATAATTTTAAAAATCTAATTTAAATAATTGAAGACATATTAGCTTTTCTTTCCTTTTGGAGCTTAATTTTCATTAAGAAAAATTTCAAACATACAATAAGGAGATAAATAGTAAACCCCTATGTACCCAATAATGAACTGAAACAGCTAATAATTTAAGGTCATATTTTCTTCTTTTATTCCAATTATTCTCACCTCACAACCTCACTCATATATTGTATTTTAAAATATTTATCATTTACCTCAAAGATACAGCAAAAGTATACATCATTTTTTTGTTTTTTTTTTTGTTTGTTTGTTTGTTTTTTTTTTGAGGCGGAGTCTCGCTCTGTCGCCCAGGCTGGAGTGCAGTGGCCGGATCTCAGCTCACTGCAAGCTCCGCCTCCCGGGTTTACGCCATTCTCCCGCCTCAGCCTCCCAAGTAGCTGGGACTACAGGCGCCCACCACCACGCCTGGCTAGTTTTTGTATTTTTTAGTAGAGACGGGGTTTCACCGTGTTCGCCAGGATGGTCTCGATCTCCTGACCTCGTGATCCGCCCGTCTCGGCCTCCCAAAGTGCTGGGATTACAGGCTTGAGCCACCGCGCCCGGCTCATTTTTTGTAATCTATAGTTGCTTCAGTATATATATAGCTAAAGTAAAAGTTAGCAATTATCACCTAATGTTATCAAATATTCAATTACTTTCAAATTCCTCTGATTTTCAGTTTTTCAATTCAGAATCAAAACAAGGCCCACACTTTACATTTGGGGTTATACATATATAGATTATATTTTATATTATAGATTATAACATGGATTATATTATACTTTATAGATTCACATAGATTACATTTTGGAGTATACATTATATTTTATATATTTTTAAATATTTATCATTTATCTCAAAGATAAAGCCAAAGCATACATCATACTTTCTAACCTGTTGTTGCTTCAGCATATATCTAGCTAAAATAAAAGTCAGTAATTATCACCTAATCTTATCAAATATTCATTTATTTTCAAATTTCTCCAATTTTCAATTGTTCAATTCAGAATCAAAACAAGGTGCATACTTTGTATTTGATTAATATAGTAATTAAGTCTGTGTGTTTAATCTATATGTTTCATGTGGCTTAAAAAATACATAAAAGTACTTTTTGAAAAAAAAAAAATACTGTTTAAAAAGTGGATAGTTTGTTTTGTAAGATTTTCCATATCATAGATTTTGTAAATTGCACCCCAAAGGTACCCCTTTCCTATGTTCTATATTCCCTCTACACTTACAGATAGATCAAATCTAGGTTTGATTTTTTAAAAGAGTACTACTTATTCATAGGTAATGCCATATATATCTTAAAGGTATCACATCAAATGCGCTTCTGGTTGTCTCTTTTGAGGTAATGTTAATACTGACTCAGGTGTTATCACCCTCTTTCTTTCAATATTTATTTCCCAGCAACCTTTCACATGAAAGGCAGCCCTTGAAGATATTGCCTTGATTTACTATTTCATTTGGGTTTAAAAACTGATGATATTCTAACTCTATTAATCTTTCTGCATTCATTTTCTGAAATTCTTCTGTAAAGAATAACTTTTCCTTATCACCTATTAGGTTACTATAATTTATAGATCCAGTGGGAAAGGTTAAATATTTAATGGCTTTTCTTAGCAGTTTTCAGAATAACGAGGTGGTTTGTAAGCAAATCCAAATGTGAACAGCTTTGTTAGAATGTTTTGTTTACTGTCATTAATAACTCATAGATTTTAACATATTTATTATCTTTCACTTGACTGTAGTTTTTATTCTTTCCATTGTTTAAATTAGCCCATATTTTGCTCATGGGAGTCCCTTCAATATGGCTCAGTTATCTTTTGATATGACCCCGTAAGTATTTGCTTTTTGTCTTTTTCTACTACAGGCTCTTGTATATTTCCCATTTCAGATTGAAGTTATGTATTTCTGCTGTCTGCTCCTTTTTAGTGGAAAATGGCATTTACAGGACACTATATGAGGGCATGGGGTGCTCATTATTACTGGGTAATCATTTTTCCTAGACCTATTTAGAGAAAATACACTACGTTCACTGATATTGCTAACTCAAATTTAAGATGATGGTATTTTTACTAAGTTTTTGTTTCTTCTACACTTATGTTTGTGGTTTCCAATAACTTTAATGTAAATACTTGTTTATTTCATCCACATATCATTTTATATTGGTATTTAAAATACATTGTACATTATTTTAAAACCTACATATTTTGGTTCATATGTAATATATAAAATTGAAAAGAGTGATTCTAGTATTATTACTAATAATAGTATTGAAAACAGATTAATGTTTTTGTTTTTTGGTTTTTTTTTTTTTTGAGATGGAGTGTCGCTCTGTCATCCAGGCTGGGGTGCAATGGTGCGATCTCGGCTCACTGCAAGCTCTGCCTCCCTGGTTCATGCCATTCTACTGCCTCAGCCTCCCAAGTAGCTGGGACTACAGGCGCCTGCCACCACACCTGGCTAATTTTTTGTATTTTTAGTAGAGACAGGGTTTCACCACATTAGCCCAGATGTTCTCCATCTCCTGACCTCTTGGATCCACCCACCTCGGCCTCCCAAAGTGCTGGGATTACAGGTGTGAGCCACCACGCCCTGCCAATGTTTGTTTTTTTACAAACTTAAGCTATATTCTACTGTCTATGCTGCATATATTGCTGTGTCTCAAAGTCACTTGAAATAATTCTTTTCTGTGGAATTAGACCATAACATATTAATCATAGTTATCTTAAATTCTGACGGTCTTGGCATGTAGGTGAAATCTGAGTCTGGTTCTGCGAATTGCTTTTCTCTTGACAATTAGTTTTCTCACGTGTTTTGGTGTGTCATAGTTTTCATTAAATAATGAGTACCATCTACAGAATAGTAGAGATTGAAGTAGTTTCAAAGCACACCTCTTTTTATGTCAGATTGCAAATAGGTGTGGTTGAAGCCATTGAATGAGTTGAGCTGGGCTTGGTGCACCACAGATTTCCAATTACTCAAGATGAAATGCTGCTACTTGGTGTTTAGTGTGAGTTTTAAATAGAGAGTTTCTATCAGTGTTTTTGCTGCACCCTCAGCTTTTGCTGAGGCCCTGCACCTGTATGACACAGATGCGGTAGTGAGACATAACCCAAGAAATCAGTGGCTATTGTTTGTTACTTAACTCAAAGCTCATGATTAGGACCAGATGGGGTTGTGCAGCTCTGTGCCAGCCATAGTCTTAGAGAGGCCACTTGTGCTCTTGGCTCAAGAGAGGGGCTTCCTCAGTGTTTCTGACACTTTCCCATAGTGGCTGAAATCTGCTTTGAGTCAGTGGAGTGTTTTGGGGAGTGCTCTGGTGTGGGAGCAAGTTTCCCGTCCCTTCTCTTGGCTGTAGATGATTTCTGCTTCATGTTGGTGCAAAACTCTTGATATGCAAAGGGTTTTTACCCTTTCCACATCAGCAGACGGCTGTGTTGGCTTTCATAATTTCTATTTTAAACACTGAATACACTGATCTTAATGTTTGTTTTTCTGTTTGTGGGTCCAAATGTCATCTTTGTTGTTTTGCTCACAACCTTACAGTACCTTGTTATAACACACGTTCATAATTTTTATTGATAGTTCATATTTTGTTAAACATAAGCTGTAGGGATTCTGAATATATAAATGACGTGTGCCTTCAATTAGAAAGTATTTCTACTTGGTTCAGAAGAGAAGGTGTAAAAGGGGTGGGGAAATTGAATTCACTAGCAGTCTTTTAAGACAGGTTTCCTGAAAACCCCATGCTACCTCCCTTACGGCTCATTGGCCAGATATTAGTCAAATGGATACCTCCAGTGGCAACGCAATCTGAGAAAGGTAGCATTTACTCTAAACAGTTAAAATATAGAATTATATTATGTATAAAGAAGGCAAAAATGCACATTGGGCTAGTCAGCTAGCATTCTCTGCAAAAAAAAAAAAAAAAAAGAAAAAAAGAAAAAGCACCTATAACACACGATTATTTTATTTCACTTCAATTTTTACAAAAATCATTCAGGATTCAAGTAATCTGTTACTTAATTCTTTAAGAACCCCATAGAGCAGAAAGAAAGTTCTCTACCCCTAGTTTTTGTTTAGGATATATATTACAAAACTCAGTCTTAGAGATTGTATGAGATGCCTAAGATAACACTGTTTTTAAAGGCAGTATTACATGCTCTTTCTCCAGGGATGTAAGTAAAGAATCCTACATTAGGTGTCACAAATCAGATTTTTAAAATCTTTTTCCCGGTAATAGTTCTATAACCTTATACCTCTCTGAGCTTCAATACTTGCAGCTAAAAATAAGCACTCTAATTCTTAGAGTTATGAATTGCAAATGAGAAAATGCAAGAAAAATGCTGTGACAGTAAAGGAGTGCTGAAAACCAGTATGCAACAGAATAGTAGGATACATCCATCTGTTACAAATTATTAAAACAATTAATATACATGAAATATTGTGCACATATTGCCTAAAGCATTGCTAGCAATTGATAAATATTTGTTAAAAAATTAAAAGTGTGAATATTTGTAGTATATATGGTATTTGGTTTTTGTTAATGCACTTTTCTCTGCATTTTCAGGTACATGAACGAGCTAACCTTAGGCATTCACTTATCTTAGCATTGTGGATAGGTGGGGAAATTCAGTTTGCTAAGATAACTGGAAAGCAAAGGGAATAAGTTAAAATTAACCTTCTAAATTAAAAAATAACGCTTTTCAGAATTATCAGAATTTCTTTGGAGTAGAAAATTTCTCTAAACGTACTTCTCATGTTATGTAGTGACAGCTAGTCTAGTTACCAGTCCATAAAGTTTCTTCCATAGTATACTTAGGATATCAGTTTCTTTGAGGACTCTCAGCCAATAAAGCTTGTTATATTAAGATGGAAGGGCTCTTGTGTAGAGCAATTTAAAAACTTGAAACGCTCACCTTCCAGTAGGAGGTATAGGGAATTGTGTTCAGATGTTTGTCCAGATCTTTGTCTCAGACCCACTTGTAATTTGGGTGGGCACAATCTATTCAGATGCCAGTGTGGCTAGAATATAAGCAGGCAGAAAAATGTGCAAAGAGACTGGTCTAGCCTCCTGGCCTACATCTTTTTCTCATGCTGGACGATTCCTGCCCTCGAACATTGGACCCAAGTTCTTCAGTTTTGGGACTGGGGCTGGCTCTCCTAGCTCCTCAGCTTGCAGACAGCCTATTGTGGGACCATGTTATTGTGTAATACTTAATAAACTCCCCTTTTTATGTATTTATATATACTAGTTCTGTCCCTCTAAAGAACTTTGACTAATACAGTCATGTATCTGCATATGTATTTTTATGTATATATGTGTGTGTGCACTAATATGAACTGGCACTTCATCTTTTTATATGTGAATTTTTATGTAAATAAGAGAATTAAAAGGTCATTATAACAGGTAATAATGTCATAGAGATAAGGGTGTGCTCACTACAAAAACAAAAACGAAAAACATGGTTTTCTTCTTCGTAACACTAATGAAATTCTTTGGCAACTTTTCTGTGTAGTCACAATTAATAATCTTATCTGCTAGAGAAAAGTACTCTCAAAAGACTGACAAACCTGAATTTTCAAGATAAATAGGAATGAATACCCCAGCATTTTTCATGGGCAGCATTCATATCTAAAATAAAGAGAATACAGTTTATGTAATTATTTATTATTTAGTTATTACATAACGCCATAGAGGCACTGAATGGATGGAAAGAGTAAAAAGAGAAAGCATTTTCCTAGTTTGAGAGCTCATGGACAATTCTACCCTTCCTAGTATACAGCAATATCCAGTTTTTTTCCTAAAAAAAAAGCTTTATGCCAATATGTCTGAATAACATTTCATTTTAACTTGAGGTCTTCTGCTCCTCCAGTGGATCCCTTTCTAAAGGCCAATTATATTAAATATAAATCATGAAACTTGGAACATACAGATTTATACTATAGGAACTTAATTTGTTTTCAACTTTATAGCCTCTTTGTATCTTAAATGCCCTATCCCGAAAGACATATTATGGCTATTTCCTTCAAATCCTGTGCTTTTCTACATTTCTTTATTCCAACCTCTGTTCTTAAAGCAATCATTTTACTAGGCCCAAATTAAAAAAAAAAAAATCACTCAAGTTGTTCCTGACAATGTTCACTGCATATGATTCCTTTCTTCTAAACTCCTACAGCTTTTTATTATGTGCCTCTATCACGAGTATCCACAAACCTGTATCATATATATTATTTGTATGTCTTTACCATAAACTAGGCGGGGACATGGTTTATACATCTTTGCACCACTTCCTATTTACCTCATAATACCTAGAACAATGCATTGAATTGTGTGAAAAAATACTTGATTGTTTAAATCTATCAGAACTTAGGGATGTTTAACACCTTACATTTAATTTCACATGCCATAGCCATTAATAACCTGAGTAAACAAAGCTGTCAAACCAAAACTCTCACACACACAACAGACATTCATTACTGAGGCAGACATCATACAAACACTAGGTAAAAACGTTAATATTGTATGCTCAGCAAAAATTTTCAAAACTTTTACTTATTTCCAAACAGAATTATCCGCAGATACATTTATGTAGCAAGAGTCAGTATAAAAACAGTTAAGGGCTGGGCACGGTGGCTCACACCTGTAATCCTAGCACTTTGGGAGGCCAAGGCAGGTGGATCATTTGAGGTCAGGAGTCCGAGACCAGCCTGATCAACACGGTGAAACCCCATGCCTACTAAGCATAAAAAGATTAGCTGGGCGTGGTGGTGCATGCCTGCAGTCTCAGCTGCTCAGCAGACTGAGCCAGGAGAATCGGTTAAACCCAGGAGGTGGAGGTTGCAGTGAGCCAGGATCACGCCACTGCCCTCCAGCCTGGGTGACAGAGACTCCCTCTCAAAAAATAAGAAAAAAATAATAATAAAAATAAACCATTTAAAAATTAGGACATAAAGGCAGTGAAATTTAAAGAAACTTTCCCAAAGGTAACTGTATTTTGCCTTTCTATCAAATGAAATACTGCCTTAATATTCCTAGTTTTAGTATACCATAGGTTGTACATCTGTCACATCCTCATATATATGAAATTTCAGCTGCTCTTATTAGGCTTTTAGATGAGCAATAACTGCCCCATGGCAGAAACCTTTCACTGACAAGAACCTGTGGAAGGGCCTGTGACTTTTCTTCTTCATTCTCATTCCCGAGTCAGGCTTTCAGGGAAGCCTTGTGCAAATATAAGTAAGAAGTTGTCATAATACCTTTAAAAACAGTCGCTGGCTAGTAATTGCAATATCTGTGAAACTACTTGTACTACTCTGCCCCTATAGAGAATAATGTTACTAAATGTAGTATATTATCATGAGAGGGAAAGTGATGTATGTACGCATATATTTATCATATATAAACTTGGTGCTGGAATAGCTGTATTAAAACTTGAATAGCATTTTCCCAAGATGACTTAGACTTTGTGTATTTTAGTAACTTTCTGGTTTTACATCACTTTCAGGTAGCTGATACAGACTTCTGAACGTTAATATTATGACCTCAATGTACAAGACTGTAGAGAAAAAAAATTATTTTAAAAAACCACCTTACTTAAACTTTTAAATGTTCCATTCTACTTGCCCAAAAAGCTCTAGAAAAAAGCTTTCCGTGTTTTATAAGGAAAAAAAAAAACATCTTTTTCATCTACAAGTTTCTTTATATGAGAAGAGTCAAAGATTTATCTCAAACCTAGAAAAAAAATTATTTTTATCCAAAGGGCAATGCTATTCTGAAAATTTTGCCCAGGTACTAAAGCCCTTAGAAAAGTAATTTACTAGAAATTCTATTCATACACGCAAATGAATAAAACTGTCTAGACCGCTTTCAAGAAATGAGATATTTGTCTGGCAGGACAATTCCCTGAAAAAAATGGGTTTGGGGGAAATCGTCAGGCTCTCTATCTCCCCTCTTACCTATTCTATGCAAAACTCCAAGTCATTTCGTGTCCGGAATTGGTGGGTTCTTGGTCTCGCTGACTTCAAGAATGAAGCTGTGGACTCTGGCTGTGAGTGCTGGTATTTTTAAAGATGGTGTGTCGGAAGTTTGTTCCTTCTAATGTTGGGATGTGTTGGGAGTTTCTTCCTTCTGGTGGGTTCGTGGTCTTGCTGACTTTAGGAGTGAAGCTTTCGGGTGGGTTCGTGGTCTTGCTGATTTCAGGACTGAAGCTTCAGACCTTCCTGGCGAGTGTTACAGCTCATAAAGGTGACGTGAATCCAGAGAGTCAACAGCAGCAAGATCTATTGCAAACTGCAAAAGAACAAAGCTTCTACAGCCTGGAACAGTACCAGAACCAGTTGCTGCTGCAGCTTTTCTTCCCTTATTTCGCCCTGCCTACATCCTGCCGATTGGTCCATTTTACAGAGTGCTGATTGGTCCATTTTACAGAGTGCTGATTGGTCCATTTTTACAGAGTGCTGATTGGTCCATTTTTACAGAGTGCTGATTGGTGTGTCTACAAACTTTTAGCTAGACACAGAGTGCTGATTGGTGCATTTACAATCCTTTAGCTAGACAGAAATGTTCTCCGGGTCCCCACCTGATTAACTAGATACAGAGTGCTGATTGGTGCGTTTTTAGAGAGCGCTGATTGGTATGTTTACAAACCTTTAGCTAGACACAGAGTGCTGATTGGTGCATTTACAATCTTTTAGATAGAAAAGTTCTCCAAGTCCCCACCTGACCCAGAAGCCCAGCTGACTTCATCTCTCAATTATACTGTATCTGTATCAAAAGAGAAAAGGGGGACGGGCGCGGTGGCTCAAGCCTGTAATCCCAGCACTTTGGGAGGCCGAGACGGGCAGATCACGAGGTCGGGAGATCGAGACCACCCTGGCTAACATGGTGAAACCCAGTCTCTACTAAAAATACAAAAAACTAGGCGGGCGAGGTGGTGGGTGCCTGTAGTCCCAGCTACTCCGGAGGCTGAGGCAGGAGAATGGCGTAAACCCCGGCGGCGGAGCTTGCAGTGAGCTGAGATCCAGCCACTGTACTCCAGCCTGGGCGACAGAGCAAGACTCTGTCTCAAAAAAAAAAAAGAAAAAAGAAAAAAAAAAAAACAGAAAAGGGAATATGTGATATATCAACATTGTATGTATTTATAAAATATACATTATAATCTGTTTAAGGTAATAAGGAATAATTTAGCTAAAATATTATTCATAACTTAGAAGTCAAGATAGTGACCAAACAATATTCCATCTGTCTAAGCAGGGGCTCAAGGAATATAAAGGAAAATTGGAATAACCCAAAAATGACTGATGAAAGTAGATTCCTACCTTGGTGAGGCACCAAGATGGAATGAATAAACTAGGTGTCTAGGTATCAGATTATACATCAGGTTTATTCCAGTTTGGAGGTAATATCTTGAGCAAACCACAACAAAAGGGGACAGTTTACACACAGCTTTCACATAGAATCCTGCAGAGGGGAACTTCTCTCTGACCACCTGAGAATGAGAAGTTTGCTCTCAAACATCCCTTCATCAAAAGCAAAAGGGTCTTGTCCTTTGAGCCAAAAATGAGTCATTTTCTGTAACGTACATAGAGGGATGCATGGTAGAGAGACTTCTTTTATTTTCTATGTAATTTTGGGGGGTAAGACCATTTGTCACACAGAAAATTACTAAGTCCATTAGTGAGGACTATTGAAATTGAAGGCCAGTACAGAAATTACAAATACAGTGGAAACTATTCTCTGATTTCACACTCAGGTTCACAGAGACTATGTATCGTTTTATAGAGCAATTTATTTAGTAGTTTCCTTAAAGAGCACTATCAATTCTTCGCATAGTTAAAGCTCACTTCCTGAACTATTTCCTTTCAGCGTATACTAAATAACTTTATTTAATTACCACAGAATTGAAAAGTATGCCTGTGGGCAACTGCCAGCTATTTTTAAAGCCATATTCTCTACTTCAGTTAAACATAAAAGTGGTATGCCTTCATGAGGAAAATTTATACCTGTCTATACCAGAAGACAAACTGAAACGAAACAAGAAAAGGGAAAACATTCCATGCACTTTTATTTGAAGATCCAGATGAAGGTACCCCAAGCAGCTTGAGATGTAATGATGGAAACCAGTTTGAGAAGACCCATCATCTCTAATTTCCCTCTGATTATGAAGTAATACAACAAAGCTACAGTAAGTGAACTGATATGGTGGTGAATGCAAACTGTTTCTAACTTCTCTCATTTGCTGGCTGGTGTCTTTAAAGGTAGCGTGGCATTTCATTAGCATACGTTTTATTTAGTCTATTTCTAAATTTAAAAATGTATATATCTGTTATTTTCACACATTAGGAAGGATGTTAAAGATACCTATTTCTGTTTTTAGTAAATAAAGCTTATTGAAAGTCTTTTTTGTATTTGTTAAGAATCTTTTTCATTAACAGTGGTTATTTTCTAATATTGGAGTACACTGATACTTCCATGGGTCATTGATGTCAGCAAAGCTTGCTTGCCTAGGCATTCTCATTCGTATAAATTACTTTGATGGTAATCCGGCTATTTCCAAACACAGTGATCTCTTCTGAGTTCATCCGTACTCTTTGCAGCTGGCCCCTTCTTTATGGCCAAATCACTTGGCTCTGGGTGGGTTTTCTTCTATTGCTTCTCAAACTTCCACTCTAATTTGAATTAGCATTTGTAAAATCACTGCCCAAATTTCTGATTGTAATCTTAACAAGCGTGTAAAGACAATAAAAACAAAAGATGTTGCATAATTTTTGTTGTAGAAAAGTAAATCCTACTGCCTTCTGTGATATATTCAATAATAAATTTGTTCCTTTCCTAAATTTCTATTGTAATTTTTGCATGTTTATTTTTGCTTTGCATTATATATACATATCTGTATGCATGTCTTAGCCTCCACCTTAAATTTTATTCTCCTTCATAATAGAAAAACACTTAATGACCTTTATAATCCTTTGTTCATTCTAATGTAAGGTTGGTGCAAAAGTAATTGCAGTTTTTGCAATTTAATGTAAAAACCACAATTACTTTTGCACCAACCTAATACAATACCTTCAGTGAGTATCTGAGAAATGTAAAGTGCATTTGCTTTAAGACAAAAGTCTTGGTAAATTCTGTGGATTTACAAAATTTGAGCAAAGTAATATCTGAACACACGAAAGAAATCTAGAAGTAAAAACAAAATATAAACAAACAAAGAGAACACACTATAAAATACTATACTGTAAGCAGTGAGAGGTGACAACATGCTAGCCGCCCTGGCTTCAGCCCGCCACAGCACTGTGAGAGCCACTCTGTGGGCTGGCTGAGCCAGGAGCCGGCTCCCTCTGCTTGCGGGGAGGTGTGGAGGGAGAGGCTGCAAGCCTGCGCTCACAGGCCAGCGCGAGTTCTGGCGGGCGCGGGCTAGGCAGACCCTGCACAAGGAGTGGCCGGCCAACGCTGCCGGCTTAGGGCAGTGAGGTAAAAGCTTAGCATCCTGGACGGCAGCTGCGGAGATCGCGCTGGGTCCCCCAGCACTGCCGGCCGGCATGCACTGCACTCGCATTCTCGCCAGGCCTCAGCCACCTCCCCGCGGGGCAGGACTCAGGACCTGCAGCCCTGTCCGGCCCCCTCCCGGGCTCCGTGGCGCCCACTCCCATTGACTGCTCAAGGGCTGAAGGGTGCAGGCGCGGGTCTGCCTGCAGCCCCAGTGCGGGATCCAGTAGGTGAAGTCAGCTGGGCTCCTGCATCTAGTAGGGACTTGGAGAGCTTTCATGTCTAGCTAGAGGATTGTAAATGCACCAATCAGCACTCTGTGTTTAGCGCAGGGACTGGAAATCCACTAATCAGCACCCTGTCAAAACGGTCCAATCAGTTCTCTGTAAAATGGACCAATCAGCTCTCTGTAAAATGGACCGAACAGCAGGATGTGGGTGGGGTCGGATAAGGGAATAAAAGCAGGCTGCAGGAGCCAGCCAATGGCAACTGGCTTTGCTACCTGTCCACATTGTGGAAGCTTTGTTCTTTTTCTCTTTGAGGTAAATCTTGCTGCAGCTCACTCTTTGGGTCCACACGGCCTTTATGAGCTGTAACATTCACCATGAAGGTTTGCAGCTTCACTCCTGAAGTCAGCGAGACCACGAACCCACCAGAAGGAAGAAACTGCGGGCAAATCTGCACATTTGAAGTAACAAACTCCCGACTACCATCTTTAAGAGCTGCAACACTCACCGCGAGGGTGCGTGGCTTCATTCTTGAAGTCAGCGAGACCAAGAACCCACTAATTCCGGACACAGTAGTACGTATAAAATTAAGTTTATAAAGAAAAACATCTTCTGTCTCACCTTTCTCAACGCCGTTTTCCTCCTTAGAGAGCTATGCTTCCTTTGTTTATGCTTTTAGTTTTTTTTTTAGCACTTCTCATATAATTAGTAATTTGTATTTCTGTCATGACTTCCCAGTTTAAAATATTTAAAATTGATTTCCCGTCAGTTATCAAAATTGACTTGTCAGTAGTTGGCTTATTGACTTCACATAGAAAAAGTTTGTTGATTTGTATTGTAACCATTTTCTCAACCCTTATCTCAATATACTTAGATCAGTGTTTCAGTTTATCTGTCACCTCTTACATAATATACTTGAAATCAAACTCATGTCAGACATTTACAAGTGAATCACAATAGTCTCAACCTCTGTTGGTAGTGGCTAGGTGCACAGAAAACAACCCTTCACTCCATGTCTTTTACACACAACTTATGTATTAAGGTCATGAATGATCCTAGCAAAAACTACATTTTCTGGCCTACCTTGAAAGAGAGGTAGCTAATAGAGTAAGAATAGGAATAATTTGGTGGTATTTTCAGAAAAGCTCTTTAAAGGAGCTGACTCAGTTATATAAGTAAATTCTCTTGCTCTTTTCCTTTTCTCCTTCTGAAAGTGGACATGATGGTGTGAACTTGCACGATGGTTTGCACTAATGAGTTCATGTTGGTGGTGGAAGAAACATGCTGAGCTAGGATGGTGAAACAGAAAGCCTGAAATCTTGATGGCCACTGGAACTGCCATAATAACCCTAAGCCACCAGTATCTGAACTACTCTTAAATGAGAGAAAAATAGCCGGGGGTGGTGGCTCATGCCTGTAATCCCAGCACTTTGGGAGACCGATCATGAGGTCAGGAGTTCAAGACCAGCCTGGCCAACATAGTGAAACCCCATCTCTACTAAAAATACAAAAATTAGCCAAGCATGGTGGCACGCACCTGTAATCTCAGCTACTTGGGAGGCTGAGGCAGGAGAATTGCTTGAACCCAGGAGGCGGATATTGCAGTTAGCTGATATCACACCATTGCACTCCAGCCTGGGCCACAGTTCAAGACTCCATCTCAAAAAAAAAAAAAAAAATGAAAAGAAAAAGAAAAGAAAAGAAAAAGAAAATTCTAATTATTTAAAACAATGCTATACAGGTTTTTAGTCATATCATCCAAACATATTTTTAAGTGTTATGTTGACAAAATACCATATATTAACAGAAAACAAATGAACGTAATTTCGGGTAATTGAATGAGGGAAATGAATGGATTATACAATCCTGAAATTTGCATTTTTTTAGAATATAAGGTTAAAGATAGAGTTAATGGTTTGATATACAATTAAACACGAGTATGGACGGATAACATATTATTAAACACAAGAGTATGGAGGGATAACATATATTATTATACTAAGGCAAATGATGTCTCAGATCTGTCTGACTGAATGAATGATAATTCAATAAGAATAGAAGCCAAAACAAACCTCTTAATCTTTGTAAAATTCCTGTCAATAAAATTATTACGGTATTCCTTTCAAACTTCCAAGAAAGCTAAAGCTAGTTCCTACTTAGATGGATCTGGAAACCCCTGATGGATTATAGTAGTATGTGCGTGTAATAGAGACAGCGAGTGAGAGCACTAATTTATGAATAATAATTCTGCTATAAAAGAAATTATATACAGCATGTGGTCTATTTTATAGCTAATAATAAGCATTTATAATTATACAATACTATGTTAAAGGCATCATATGTTACTGTAGGTCACTAGCAATATTTCATCTTCAAAACAATCCTGTAAGTAGGTACTGTTGTTACTCCATTTGAGGAAACTGAGGCATAGAGATACCTTGTCATTTACTCAGGGTTACAGAGCTCATCAATGTTGTCGCTAGAATTCAGATATAGGTAATTTATTCTCAGAGTGAGAACATTTAACCATTTGTCTTCTCATATCATACTGGCTTTTACCCAATAATAAATAATTTTCAAGAAAAATGTAAACTATTGTTTTCTTTAATAACTCACTGTCAATGTATTCACCACCCCTTCACAAGCCGTCCCTTCTTCTGTGTTTCTTGTATATTTTTCAATTGGTTAATCTTTCCAACTGTTTGAAACTAGCTGTTTATAAATTGTCTCCCTAAGGATATAATCAATTCTTTGAGTCAGCTAGCCAAAGTACAAAGTACAAGATTAATTTAACTATTCAAAGTACATAAATAAATTAAGCATGGCCTGTAGAAGACCATACGTAAATGTCTAATAAAGAAATGCATGGGGCCAAGTGCATTGGCTCACGTCTATAATCCCAGCACTTTGGGAGGCTGACTTGGGCAGATCACAAGATCAGGAGTTCGAGACCAGCCTGACTAACATGGTGAAACTCCATCTCTACTAAAAACACAAAAATTAGCTGGGCCTGGTGGTGCGTGCCTGTAATCCCAGCTGCTCAGGAGGTTGAGGCAGAAGAATCGCTTGAACCCGGGAGGCAGAGGTTGCAGTGAACCGAGATCGCGCCACTGCACTCCAGCCTGGGCGACAGAGCGAGACTCCATCTCAAAAAATAATAATAAAATCAATCAATCAGTCAATCCAAATAAATGCATGGTTGTATACTTTAATTCTAGTGTTCCTTTCAGCTCTGCATTCCTGTGTCCATGGTATGTTGAGAACCTCTCAGTGTGTTTTCCCCAATTATTTCTAGTTTTGTTACCTTTGAAAACCAGCTTTTAAAATATTTTCATGTTTGCTTCTGCAAATTCTACAATTGAACTTAACAGCTTCCTTAAGTTTGCTACCCTTTCTGTCAAGATTCTGCAAGCCTCTCTTGTATGCTAAATTCTTGATATGAAGCTAGGTTAAATTTTGTCATTTGCTGATCAGTTTTTATCTGCTTTCTCCATAACCAGTATCACTTTAGATGTGCAACCACATGTTCTCTCAGCTGTTCCTCTTCTTGTCTCCAACTATCTCATTTATTCTGATCTTAAGTCTATTTCATACCAGTTTAATATTTTCCATCTTATCTCACTACTCATTTCCTCATCTTCTTCATAACTCTACCTTCATTGCCTAGAAAGGCTCTCAAAACCATTCCAAAAGTCAGACAGAAATGTTATGGACTCTGGTTGTAAAGTTAGGTGAATTTTAAAAATTTAAGGCTTAAGATATTACTTCATATTCATTTTAGAAACAAGAATAGAAAAACAAGTGACTAAATTGCTCTTGACTGGATATTATTTTGAGTACTAATAATCATTTTAATTTCTTTCCTTTTCTCTTTTTTTTTTTTTTTTTTTTTGAGACGAGATCTCACTCCGTCACTCAGGCTGGAGTGCTGTGGCACAATCATAGCTTACTGCAGCCTCCAACTCCTGGGCTCAAGCATCCTGGCACTTGAGATTACAGGCACGCACCACCACACCTGGCTAATTTAAAAGAAAAATGTGGAGATGAGATCTCACTGTGTTGCTCAAGCTGGTCTTGAACTGCTGACCTGGCCTCAAGTAAGCTTCCCACCTCAGTCTCTCAAAGTGCTGGAATTACAGACATGAGCCACAGTGCTTGTCCTCTCTTTGTTCTTCTTTAATAAAATAAAATATTATAAATACTTATTCCTGATATTCTAGCAAATAAAGACATCTAATAGTAAATATTCCTTTTAAGAAAGGCATGACCTCTAGTAAAACATTTTTGCCAGAAAATGTGAAATAAATATTTTAGAAATAAAGATGGCTGTGATATTCTACAAAATAAGTTTGCAGTATATATAACTGAATGTTAACGAAATATTTAAAAGTGTCTGTCAAAATTCATTCTTATTTGGGTGCTTTAGAGGAAATAGGAGAATCGTCCATTTAAGGAGAGAGTAATGGGACAGGAAGAGGAGAGGGGAGGGGGTGGAATTCTGGACTGAGAAATTCTGAGAGTAAGAGACTTACCAGCAAACAAAACTCTTCTCTGTGATTTGATGACTTCATAGTCACAGAAATGTGCTCTAACTACTTATATAAAATTCCTCCAGCAACAACATTAATTGGGAAGAAATCAGAGACAGAAGCAATAGGATGTACTGTGCATTCTACAGCACTACACAGGCAGCCAGAGCTGCACATTAGACTCTGGCATGAAAACCTAACCCTTGACTATTGAGTTTTAAGGAGCATAACTAAGTGAACACTATCTCTTTCCATGGTGAAATTAAGTACAGGACACAATCACCATATGAAATGGAAAAATGTCTTTGATTTAGCCCTATCCTACAATCTCACATTTCCTGTTTGGTTGAAACAGCTTCACTATTAGGCCTACAAGCCAGTGTGTGAGGCTTCCACGTGCAGCCCAATGGCAGAGTAAAGCCGTGACAACACCTTTCATGCCTGTGTTCATGTTTAGAGAAGTGCCAGACTCCATCTATGGTGTACGTGGACTTGGATCCAAAGATTGCAGTTGACTAGGACTGATTTTCTGAAGCACTGGCCTGTAGCTAGGTTTTACGAAGGTTTTCAGGAAGGTGACTCTGTTATAGAAGACAGGCCAGTAGGGAATCAGTTTTAAACAAGTTAAGATTTCCCCCTCATTACTCTTAACTCTTTCACTCTTGGAGGGACCTACTGCCATCTAGTTCATTTCATGCCACTGCAATCTACTCCATCCCTTCATTCACAATATTTCAAAGGTAACAATAAGTCATCTCCAGATTGCCAAACACATGGTTATCTTTAATTCATTAATACACTTTATTGCTGTGATATAAGAAATAGCTGACTCGTGTGCCTTTTCAAGTCAATATAAACTTCTTTTAAAATTATGAACAAGAATATATGCCTGGGGTATTTTCTCTATACCTGAAATACAGATATTGAGATTTATTTGTATTCTTCAAATAATTATATTAAAATGTAAAACATCATTACTGTATATTTTAGAATTCATTTTATATTTATTGATTTATTTTCTTGCTTTAATTATGTTTCTGTGTTCCCAATTTTTAATTTAGGCAGATTTTCCATTATTACTAATGTAAAATTTTAAAAAACATTATTTTAATAGTCAATACATAAACACTAATGTAGTTTATGACTTCCCTAACTCTGCCTGTTCATAGACCTACACCATTTTTCTTTGGGGATAAAGTTTTTCTTTTAAATAATGGATGTGAGTATTAGTCTTTAATGTCTGAAAAGACAACTTCATCATCAATCTTGAATGACTTTTTAAGATATTACTGGAATAGAATACTAGGTTGAGAGTAGTGAGGGTTGAAGTGGGTTGAAGACACTACTTTCTGGTAGTCTGGCATTTATTGCTACTGATGAAAATTTTCCTTTTGGTCTTATTGTTTTTCCTTTGTAGATAATCTCTTTTCCTAGAATCTTTTAATTTTTTCATTTCCTATATAAGTATATTTTTATTTTTCCTGTTCTATATAGAACCTAACACCTTCATTTTACTCAATTCTGGAAAAGTCTCAGCCATTTGGGTTTTTACTAATTGCATTGTCTTTTTTTAAGCTCTTATAAGAGCTTTTTATCTCAGTAGGCTTATGCTTTTGTTGTATTTGTTGCTATCATATATACATTATTTATACATGTTATATATGTTATATATGTATGAGAGAGATTGTGATTTTATAAGTATTTTCTGAAGACTGTCAAGTAATTGGTTAGAATTTTCTATTATTTGGGGAAATGGGTGCCTTAAATATGCTTATTTTTAATTAGTTTTATATGCTAGTACATGCTCATTTTATTGCAAGATGTTTCTTATGTAAATTTAATTTTTTTTATCCTGTTAGATAATTTTAAATCAAGATTACTCTGGTCTTCTGTTTCCCCAAAAAATCATGTGAGGGAAGTTTGCATGGGTGTCTTCCACATTTTGGGGCAACATTCTGCTTAGCATCATACTATACAATTGTGATGGTTAGAACATTTATTTTTATATTTAGTATCAGCAACCTGATGGAGGTTGCAAGAAGCTAGAACTGTGTATTTTTCTGTTGTGGCCCTCATCTCTGCACAATTTTTGTATTTTTGGCTTCTGTCACCACAGCTGTATACTTGCTGCCACATACATACAAACACACATGATGTACACTGTAAATCTCAGTGACCTCAATCACTAAACTACCAAAAAAAAACTTGGATACCTGTGACCCCTCCGGCATTCTAAACGTAAAACCCATCTCTGTGGTGGGATTTTTGCTAGACGTAAGTGTATTCAAATTGATTTCATGGTTAACATCTGATAATTCCATGAGGCAAAGATGACTCTATGAGGTGAGTTCCCTTCCGTATTGCACATGACCACGCAATGGAGAAAACTGCCTGGGCCCAGGTGTTAGGTGGTATCATGTTTCAACTTACAAACAATCTGTCATTTTCACCAAACCCTTTCCATAGCGTTGAGTTTCTGAGTTGGAATGGATTTTGAGGTCAGCACTTCCCTCCAGTTTTGGTGTGAGGAAATGGTATGTGATCTGATTTATTTGATCTTAGTAACTGTCTTCTTGGATACATCTTCATCCGTTGCTGTAATAAAAGCTTAGTAAAGACCATCTTGTGAAGGTAACCATCTTGTTACCTCAGGAAATGTGCACAGCTCCAGGAATGTTACTAATTTGTTTATGGGTTTATTCTCTCAAGCCTTCTCCCCAATATCATAAGAGCAGAAATCATGTCTTCCATAATAACCACAACATTCCCTGCTCTTAGTGCAGTGCTTGGAAAAGAGTAGACACTCAGTGGTGCTGCCTGAATAAATATTTGTCTAACCGATGGATGCATAGTTAGGCTTCAAGTTGTCAGCCCGCCTCCCTCCAATCTATTATGAATTCAAATAGATCCACGAGAAACAAAGTGGTGAGTGGGGAGACATAAATATGCCTATAAATAATCTCAAAGCTAGGCCCCAGATCCAGCAAAATATGTTAACATGTATGTTTAATTCCTCTTGGTCATTTCAACCAGTATCCAAAAAGGATCAAGGGGAAAATTTGGGAAGTTTGAAAGTCTGCTCTTATGCATGCCACTCACTGTCTTTTAGGGAATCCTCATTTCCTCTCCTGAAGTTAGTTATCTTTGTCTACCTTGGCTTTTTGGTTTACTTCTTACCATTTCAGACTTCTCAATATAATGTGTTATTTTTTTTTCCAAGTCCACCCTTGATCTTTCTTTCTTCTCTTTATATATATTCTCTATGAATAACTACCTGATAAATATATATGTATGTGTAACTAGAGCTGTCCCAAGCATCTCACACATATCTCAAACCAAATTCATTATATTTTTTCCATTTCCTATTTTAGTCAATGGCACCTTGAGCATTGCAGTTTCCTAAGCCTTTCCATTCATTCATCAATTATTCCATCTACTTTTTAGGCATGATGGGAAAAGACCCATTTATTTAGCACCTACTATATTCTAAGAACCGTACTAGATACAGGGTCAAGTAAAACATGGGTCCTCAACTTATTAAAATAGCAAATAAATAATGAGTATGAAACTACTGTTGAATGCCCTGATACATCTGTGCATACAGGCATATGGAACATATAACATTTAAATCTGAATAAGAAAAGTTTTAAATTAGTTATTTTCTCTTTTAAACGAAAAGAGGTTTGATGAAAATGTAGAAATTAGCTGCATGAAGAAAAAGGAATGTTTTATCTAGTCAAAGGAAAAAAAAATATGTTTAGATATATGTCCGTGAGCCAGGATATGTTAGAGACCCCAGTTCTATGCTAGAGGGTATCTGGATATCATGGTTATAACTCATTTCAAACCTTCCATTGTACCCTATGCTCACTGCCAATTTTGCAAGATGGTCCCAGAGGTTTTTGCTTACTCATAAACATTGAGAAGCATTAAGTGAGGTTCAATTTTCAAAGCAGTTACCTAAAAAGAAATAACGGTTCTCTTTCCCCTCCAGATGGCTAAATGTCTTTAGACTGTCTACAGCCTTGTGCTTTCACTGGAGTGTTAAAAACACTCTGAATTGTAAAATAATTCTTTCTGAGCTATAACTTTTCAGGAGTCAAAAGAGGACAATGCATGTCTTAGAACAGATAAAAATCTCCTTACAAAAGTGAACCAGAAATTTAAAATAAGATAAGTTGTAGAATTTGTTAAAATTTGCATTTAAGCCGGGCACGGTGGCTCACGCCTGTAATCCCAGCGCTTCGGGAGGCCGAGGTGGGCGGATCACCTGAGGTCAGGTGTTTGAGACTAGCCTGGCCAACATGGCGAAACCCCATCTCTACTAAAAGTACAAAAATTAGCCAGGCATGGTGGCGGGTGTCTGTAATCCCAGCTACTTAGCATGCTGAGGCAGAAGAATAGCTTGAACCCGGGAGACAGAGATTGCAGTGAGCCGAGATTGCACCACAGCACTCCAGCCTGGGTGACAAGAGTGAGACTCCGTCTCAAAAAAAAAAAAAAAAAAAAAAAAAAATGAATAAATTACATTTCATTTCTCATTTCACTCTTGTCTGGTTATTTATTCCCAAATGATTTATAATAGTAGCTGACTAATGCAGAAATAAGTAATATCAGACACATTAACCGTATTATTATGAAGGATGAGGGTTTAGTGTTACTGATGGTGACTAGAATTACTCAATATTATTTATCTCAAATAATGTATGAGTTCTCATCCATCCCATTAAATTCATCTCCTTTTTTTTGAAACTCAGAATTCGTTGGTTTTCTCTCCTTAGGAGGTTCAGATGATTTAGAAGGTAAATTGATTCTAATTATTTCTAATTTTGCTAGTGAGAAATTGTTTAGGATGTATTTAAAAAATAATTATTCAAGATATTTCTCAAAGGAAGACATACAAATTAGCAACAGACAGACATATGAAAATTGCTCACCATCACTAATCATCACAACATGCAAATTAAAACCACAATGAGATACAACTTCACACTTGTTAGGATGGCTATTATCAAAAAGATAAAAGATAAGTACTGGGGAGGATGTAGAGAAAAGATAATCCTTACACACTATTGATAGGAATGTAAATTAGTATAGCCATTTTGGAAAACAGTATGGAGCTTCCTCAAGAAACTAAAAATAAAACTACCATACAAGCAGCCGGGCGCAGTGGCTCATGCCTGTAATCCCAGCACTTTGGGAGGCCAAGGCGGGCGGATCATGAGGTCAGGAGATCGAGACCATCCTGGCCAACATGGTGAAACCTTGTCTCTACTAAAAATACAAAAACATTAGCTGGGTGTGGTGGTGGGTACCTGTAGTGCCCGTTACTTGGGAGGCTAAAGCAGGAGAATGATGTGTACCCCAGAGGCAGAGCTTGCGGTGAGCCGAGACCGCGCAAAAAAAACTACCATATGATCCAGTAGTCCCACCTCTGGGTATATATCCAAATATATCCAAAGGAAATAAAATTAGTATGTCAGGGATGTTTGCATTTCCATGTTCATGGCAGTATTATAATAACCAAGATAAGGAAATAACTTCAGTGCCTATCCATGGATAAATGGATAAAGAACACCTGGTACATATCCACAATAGCACACTATTCAGCCTTAAAAATATAATGAAATACTGTCATTTGTGATAACATGGATGAATCTAAAGGACATCATGCTTAAGCGAAATAAGTCAGGCACAGAAACACAAATATCCCATTATCTCACTTACATGTGGAATCTAAAAAACTCAAACTCATAAAAATAGAGAGTAGATGATTTACCAGAGACTGAGGGTGGGGCTGGCTGTGATAGGGGGAGGATAAAATGTTTGTCAAAGGGTATAAGTCTCAGGAGGAATAAGCTCTGGTGATCTATTATACAGCAAGGTGACTACAGTTAATAACGATGTATTGTATATTTAAAAATTGCTAAAAGAGTGGATTTTAATGTTCTTACCACAAATAAATGATAAGCATGTGAGGTGATGGATATGTTAAGCAGCCTGATCTGATCATTCCACAATGAATATCAAAACATCACATTGTACCCCATAAATATATATAATTATTATTTGTCAATTAAAAATTAAAAAAAATTAAAAATCATTATTCAAGCGAGCTTAGCTTAATTTAGGTAACTTGACCAAAGAACTATTTGATAGTCTATTATTCTAAATAATATTTATGTCTCCAAATGCCACTTTGCAAATGCTATGAGTTAAAAGAGATTAAAACAAGGTACTGAAGATATCAAAATGGAGAGGATTAATTGCTATATTTTGACCAATCAATGACACTTGACTATAGGTATTTCAAAGGAGTCTAGGTAAGTAATTTTCTTTATTTTATCTTCGTAATTAGAAACAAATTGAATTAAAAGTGTTTATTCATTCTATTTTGCATTAGGTATTAAAATAGCTTACATAAGTATTTTTGTATTAATTAAAATTACATTAAATTAAAATTTGTGTTTATTTTGTTTCGTATTAAATATTTCACAGTAGCAGAAAATTATTTACAACTTGAATCACTATTCATTGTTTTTTCTCCATCTAAAATCTAAATAAGGTACTTTTTCTCAATCTTGTAAGGTCATATTTTTTAAAACCTCAGTCCTAAAAGAATTGAAGGCAAAATAAAATCAAAGCAATGACAATGCATGTAGATTTTACACAACCTGTTATAAATAATATTACTAAAATATTATAAAGGTACTCCTAAAAAAAACACATGGCAACTGATATTTCCATATTTCATTTTTATTTCTACTAACAGCTTAAAGTATTTGTAAATTCACATTGTTTTGTTATATACACAATATATTTATAAAGAAATATTTTGTTTCCTTTTTTAAAAGCATCAATATTTTCCTATTTTTCTGATACATCATAAGGTGTGAATGAAACATTTCCTATGATTCCAACTTTAGTGTGCAATAATGCTTTCTGATTTTTTCAGTGTATAAACTAATTTTGCATTAAGAAAACAAAAAGAAAGTTCAATATTCCTGTTTCTTTTTATTGATATATTATTACTAATTAATTTTGCCAGTTAACAACAGTGCCTCAGTGAACTTTCATCACTAAATAACATATAGTTTGAGCTTGTGGTCATAATACCTATAAAAATTATTGAAGCCCATATGATTTCAAAATATACATACCTGGACCTTAACCTGAGGAGGGACCTGGGATTTAATTGCTTTTGAATACAACCAAGCTCTCACCTTTCTCAGCAAATTATTAAAATAAAATCATTCAGATCTACCCCCTGCTCTTAGACTGTCAAGGAAAACACTATAATTCCTGGCCCTAGTGCCTGTCTCCTGCCTTGAGAAGGGGTGCCCAGCTCCACTGGACAGTTTCCATCCCCATTCAACTCTCCCATTTGGCCTCTGCAGAAGAGAGATGGATCTTGGAGAATGACAGTGGATTATCGTAAGCTTAAGCAACTGGTGACTCCAACTGCAACTGCTGTACAAGAGGTAGTTTCATTACATGCGCAAATTAACACATCTCCTGTTACCTCTGGTGCAGCCATTGACTTGGCAAATGCCTTTTTCTCCATTCCTGTCCACAAGGCCTGCCAGAAGCAATTTGCCTTCAGCAGGCAAGGCCAGCAATATACCTTCACTGTTGTACCTCAGAGATATATAAGCTCCCCCACTTTGTGTCATAATCTTATCAGAGGGACATGATTGCTTTTTGCTTCTGCCAGATATCATACTGGTCCATTGCATTTATGACATTATCCTAATTGAATCCATTGAGCAAGAAGTAGAAAACACACTGGACTTATTGATGAGACATTTGCATGCCAGAGGATGAGAAATAAATACCACTAAAATTCAGGGACCTTTTACCTCATAAAAATTTCTAGGGGTCCAGTGGTGTGGGGCCTGTTGAGATAATCCTTCTTAGGTGAAGGATAAGTTGATGTATTTGGCCCCTCCTACAACCAAGAAAGGAGCACAACGCCTAGTGGGCCTATTTGGATTTTGGAGGCAACACATTCCAAATTTGGGTGTGTTACTCTGGTCCATTTTTTGAGTGACCCAAAAGGCTGCCAATTTTGAGCGGGTTCCGGAACAGAAGGCTCTGCAACAGGTCCAGTCTGCTGTGCAAGCTGCTCTGCCACTTGGGCCGTATGACCCAGAAGATCCAATGGTGCTTGAGGTGTCAGTGGCAGATAGGGATACTGTTTGGAGCCTTTGGCTGGCTCCCATATCCCATAGGTGAATCACAGTTGAGGCCTCTAAGGTTTTGGAACAAGCCCCTGCCATCTTCTGCAGATAACTACTCTCCTTTTTAGAGATAGCTCTTGGCCTGTTACTGGGATTTGGTGGAAACTGAATGTTTGACTCTGGGTCATCAAGTCATCATGTGACCTGAACTGCCTGTCATGAACTGGCTGCTTTCTGACTCATCTGGCCATAAAGTGGGTCATGTACAGCAGCATTCCATCATCAAACGGAAGTGGTATATATGTGATCGGGCTTGAGCAGGTCCTGAAGGCACAAGTAAGTTACCTGAGGAAGTGGCTCAAATGTCCATGGTCTCCACCCCTGCCACCCTGCCTTCTCTCACCCAGCCTACACTGATGGCCTCATGGGGAGGTCCCTATGATCAGCTGACAGAGAAAGAGAAGACTAGGGCCTGGTTCACAGATGGTGCTGCGTGATATGCTGGCACTACCTGAAAGAGAATAGCTGCAGCACTACAGCCCCTTTCCAGGACATCCCTGAAGGACAGCAGTAAAGGGAAATCTTCCCAGTAGGTAGAACAGTAGCAGTGCACATGGTTGTGCACTTTGCCTGGAAGGAGAAATGATGAGATGCACGATTAGATACTGATTCATGGGCTGCAGCCAGTGGTTTGACTGGATGGTCAGGGACTTGGAAGAAGCATGATTGGAAAATTGGTGACAAAATTTTGGGGAAGAAGTATGTGGATGGTCCTCCCTGAGTGGTCAAAAACTGAAGCTATTTGTGTCCCATGTGAGTGCTCACCAACGGGGGACCTCAGGAGAGGAGGAGTTTAATCAAGTGGATAGGATGACCCGTTCTGTGGACACCACTCAGCCTCTTTCCCCAACCACCCTATCATCGCCCAATAGGCCCATGAACAAGTGGCCATGGTGACAGGGATGGACATTACTCATGGGCTTAGGAACATGGACTTCCACTCATCGAGGCTGACCTGGCTATGGCCACTGCTGAGTGCCCAGTTTGCCAGCAGCAGAGATCAACACTGAACCCTCAATATGGCACCATTCCTCGAAGTGATCAGCCAGTTACCTGGTGGCAAGTTGATTATATTGCACCTCTTCCATTATGGAAAGGGCAGAGGTTTGTCCTCACTGGAACAGACACTCCAGATATGGGTTTTCCTATCCCACAAGCAATGCTTCTGCTAAGGCTACCATCTGTGGACTCATATGCCTTATCCACCATCATGGTATTCCACAGAGCATTGCCTCTGACCAAAGCACTACTTTACGGCTAAAGAATTGTGGCAGTGGGCTCATGCTCATGGAATTCAGTGGTCTTACCTTGTTCCCCATCATTCTGAAGCAGCTGGATTGAAAAAATGGTGGAATGGCCTTCTAAGTCACAATGACAATGCTAACTAGGTGACAATACTTTACAGGGCTGGGGCAGTGTTCTCCAGAAAGCCATGTATGCTCTGAATCAGTATCCAATATATGGTACTATTTCTCCCATAGCCAGGACACATAGGTCCAGAAATCAAGGGAAGGCAGTGGAAGTGGCACCACTCACCATCACCCTCTAGTGATCCACGAGCAAAAGTTTTGCTTCCTGTTCCCACGACATTATGTTCTGCTGGCCTAGAGGTCTTAGTCCCAGAGGGAGGAACACTGCCACCAGGAGACATGAGAGTGATTCCATTAAACTGGAAGTAAAGATTGCCACCTGGACACTTTGGGATCTTCTTACCACTAAGTCAACAGGCTAATGAAAGAGTTACAGTGTTGGCTGGGGTGATTGACCCAAACTATCAAGATGAAATCAGTCTACTATTCCACAACGGAGGTAAGGAAGAGTGTGCATGGAATACAGGAGATCCATTAAGGCATCTGTTAGAATTACCATGCTCTGTGATTAAGGTCAATGGGAAACTACAACAGCCCAATCCAGGCAGGACTACAAATGACCCAGACCCTTCAGGAATGAAGGTTAGGTTCACTCCATCAGGAAAAAAGAATGAGGTGCTTGCTAATGGTAAAGGAATACAGAATGAGTGGTAGAAGGAAGGTAGCCATCAATACCAGCTACGACCACGTGACCAGCTGCAGAAACGAGGACTGTAATCGTCATGATTATTTCTTCCTTCTTTTGTTAAAAACATGTTTGTGCATGTATATACTTGTACTAAGAAAATATCTTCAATTTATTTCTCTTTCTTTTATCATATGAAATAGATTTATTGACTTCACATTTGCATTTAAGTATTGTTAACTTTATGTAATAGTATTTGGGTTGGGGATTGGTGAATTTCCGACTGTATGAAGGATAGTTGTATTATGTTAGGTGTAATTATGACCTTATTATTTGAAGATTATGTATGATCTCAGGAGATATGTATGGACTCAAGCTTACAAGGGGTGGACTTGTGATTGCTAATACTGAGTGTCAACTTGATTGGATTGAAGGATACAAAGCGTTGATCCTGGTTGTGTCTGTGAGGGTGTTGCCAAGGGAGATTAACGTTTGGGTCAGCGGACTGAGGAAGGCAAACCTACCTTTAATCAGGTGAGCACCATCTAATCAGCCACCAGTGAATATAAAGCAGGCAGAAAACTGTGAAGTGATGAGACAGGCCTAGCTTTCCAGCCTACATCTTTCTCCAGTGCTGGATGCTTCCTGCCCTGGAACATTGGATTCCATATTCTTCAGTTTTTAGACTCAGATTGGCCCTCCTTGCTCCTCAGCTTGCAGATAGCTTATTGTGGGACCTTGTGATCATGTAAGTTAATACTTAAACTCATACACACACACACACACACACACACACACACACACACACACACATGCTATTAGTTCTGTCCCTCTAAGAGAACCCTAATACATTTCCTAAAAAGAAGGATGACAGTTATTTGGTTATGATTATGTGTTGTGCATTGCTCTAAATGATTTGTGTGTGTTAATTCATTTAGTGTTCACCCTGTGTGTTTGTTACTATATTCATATTTTACAGATGAGTAGAGTAGACTGAATCAGACACCTAGGAAATAGGTTCAGGCCATGGCAGGGCCAGAATTTAAAGATCTTTTTAGCAAATAATCAAATAATGGGCAGCAAAAGGACTAGATAGGTGGGAAAAAAATGGAATCAGAGGTTTTCAGTCTACCTAATAATATGAAAAAGAAAGAAAGAAAATGGAGAGAATGTGTTCTGGCTAAAAAGGGTAAAAGAGAAGGGGCAAAATTCCCAGGCTATGGGGGAGATGTTTGCAGATTGGGTGAGGGGAATGGAAACGTCTGATGCAACAAAAAGCCTTCAAAAAATGTGGAGTTGAAAATATAAGATTTTTTTTTGAAAGGATATTAGAGAAATGTGCTCTGAGGTTGAAGTGTACATTCCTCTTTGTGGAACTTGAAACCGAAGTAAATAATTATAATTGTCTAAAATATTTTAGCATGTTTGGACACTGCTCTTTTCCCACACACATACCTTTCTGCATCCAGTAGGTTTTAACTGTAACAGGCTTGAATTTGCATTTATGCCTTGGAAGTTACTGGTTAAAGAAGAATTATACATTTGCATGGGGTGCAGAAGCTTGCTGTTCAGAAAAGAAATCTCTGATTTCTTTCTCCTTTGCCTCTCCTAACAGAAAGTTTGTACTGAAAGACATTGAAAAGAAAAAAAGGAAAAGAGGAGGAAAAGGTAGAGGAGATGGAGGAGGAGCAGAAGGATCAGGAGGAAAGAATAGACTGAGTTGGCTCTGCTAAGGCCAGAATGTCATTTATGACAATGTGAAGCTGATGAGAAGGTCGATTAGTCACGTGTGGAGAAACTAGACAGGTGACATTTGTAGTCAGGACCAAACCTAGTAAGGCAGAGTGCTTTGATTTCCTATATTCTAAAGGAACTGACAGCAGAACTCCTTCCAAACCGGCCACAGGTGACAGGTAATAAAGAACTGGCTAATTGGGTTCATTCGATCTGCTGTGCCACCAGGGCTCAGTCATGCTGGAGCTGGTCATAGCATAACAGGTTGAAGTGTCTGCCTCTTACTGTGAATTACCTTCCTGCCTTGTGGAAATTTGGAGGTCAGAGTCAACAGCAATAGCAATGGTGACAAGTGAGGTACAGAAGAGAATAGAGATGGGCCAGTAACAGCAAGGCTGGACATTTGGAATGAATGTCAGCTCCAGACTTCCAGCTTCTGCAGCAGAAGCTAAAGTATCAAATCACTAGGGGGCTCATCCCAAAGTATCAAGTCTTAGGGCTGGCCAGACCATGGGAGAATAAGAAAGACATATTTCACTCTACATTTTTAATTTTGAGGGTAGAGAGGGAATTCAAGCTTTGTGGACAAGTCAGTGATGTCTGCTTTCAATTGATTGTAATAAATATGGACATATCTCCTTTTTACAACATAAGAATGGCAGAGTTCTTTGTCTTAGAAAAAAATTAGGAAAAATTAGGAACATCACTATACCAACTGTAGCTATATTCAATTTCAAAATTCCTTGTCATAAGTAATTTTTTTCCCATGAGAGGAAGAAAGCAGAAACACCTATTCTTTTTTATTTTTATTTATTTTTTTTTGAGATGGAGTCTTGCTCTGTCACCCAGACTGAGGTGCAGTGGTGTGATCTCCACTCACTGCAACCTCCGCCTCCTGGGTTCTAGCAATTCTCCTGCCTCAGCCTCCTGAGTAGCTGGGATTACAGGTGCTCACCATCATGGCCAGCTAATTTTTGTATTTTTAGTAGAGATGGGTTTTTGCCATGTGAGCCAAGCTGGTCTAGAATTCCTGACCTCAGATGATCCACCCACCTCAGCCTCCCAAAGTGCTGAGATTACAGGCTTGAGCCAGCGCACCCAGCCAACTCCTGTTAATTCTATGCTATGGCTTTTCCCAGAAAATAGTTTCTAATTCTCTGTAGAATCAGTTTAGCCCTAGGAAAAATGTGCATAGTTATTGTGAGGTTTTATTGAGTTAGAATTTGTTAGTAGATTAGTCACTGAGTTTCTTCAGAAAGCTGCTCAACTACAGAGGCTTCTAACTTGCCCTTTGAGAATATCATGTTTTTCAATAAATACCATTCGGTAATCAATTTAATACTTAACATTTCTTTTTCGAAGCCCAAAACATAATTTGGGTATAAATTATATACAAAATCATTTGACAGAATATGTCAATAGAGTGCCTATATTTACAGACGCCCTTCTCCTTTTTTTCCTGGAGTCTTCACAATGTAGTATAAGTTGTGGAGATTATTGAAAATAATAGAAGGGCCAAAGATAGTATGGAACAATGAAGAGGAGTTCAAAAAAGAAATACATAGAATGAGATTAGTCTATTAAACAATTGGAGGGAAATCTTGATTGCCTGATATTCAGGTAATCTCAAAGCACTTATTATGTAAAATTGTAATCAACTTTTTCAACTTCGTCAGTGCTGTTTTCGTTATTAATATTGAATATGCTGTTACTTATGTACACATAAATTATACTTCTTTCTTGTCTCAAGGCATTATTTCTGTATTCCTCCTCTAACATTCTGCTTCAGCCTCATTACTTGTCTCTTTCCTTCAAATATGATAACTAGGAGCCAGCCGGGGCTCCTTATTTGGACACGCAGTGTGCAACTCTTCACCTATGTGTGTGTAGTTCCTTTGTCTAGAAAGCCTTGTCACCATCACCACCAAGTCTGCTGAATAAACTTATTTTATTCTTTTAAACTTAGATAGTTCTGAATCTGTGATTCTTTTCCTTACCTCTGGCTCCACCTGATAAAATAGTTAATCCTCTACCCTTTCCTGTCTAAGTGCTTTCCATCACCATGTTGCGTATATCCCATCATCTTGCATTTATTTCTTACACATTTGTCTTTCTTACCCTAAAATAGTAGGTCAGCTTGTATCTATACTCTCCTGTTTATTATCTAGCATCAATGTTGCTGACCTAAAATAAAGAGTATCATAAGGAAATATGTAGTTCTTTGAAGATGGATAGAAAATAAGCCTTCTTAAATTATCAAGAGATAGGTAGTGCTATGCGAGCTTTCTGAAAGCATGGGCCTCTGCCTGCATGGCCCCTATTTCTCCCGCCCACACAAGGCTGCAGAGAAGAGAAAGAGACCGGATGACAGGGGGCCTGGCTCGTAGTCTTGCATTTATTCATTGTTTTAATAATTTTCTCTCTGGGATACGTAAATTCTCATAAGTCTTCATTATCTGAGAGTTTCGCTGATGTACTCCCTACTTTGTCAATCAGATCAGTTGTGAAGCTACAAGTATGATTCATGTAGAATTTAGAAATGATATTATAGAGCCATACTTGACTTGAGCTGACATTGTAACACAGAATTGCTCATTCTGCAGCCCATCTGTCATCCTACCCAATAACAAACTACAATCTTCTAGTTTCCTTTGAAAATGTCATGTTGATCGTCATCAGATTAGACTTTATAATTTTGTAGGTAGTGACTGTTTTTTATAAAGAGCATGTTGACCTCTTAAAAATTTTTGAAAAGAGCTTTAGGAGTGATATTGAGATCTTTTTGTTTTTTTAATTCCACTTTGCCTCTCATTCTGCAAGCATGGCTTACTTCATTTATTATCAAGACACTCTCTTCTTCTACAGTTGGAAAGAATTACCAGTGTTTCCTAATCCCATTAAATACAAGGACAATCATCATGGATTTTTTGGTGGTCTTAATTACCAATCACTACATACATATAATTATTAATCAACATTAGGTGAAGAAAATGGAATTTAATTAGCATGATTCACATAATATGGTATTGTGAGTAATTTAAATATTATTTCTGCAGTCTAACACATTCAGAAGACACACAAACACTTCCATATTTATTCATACCATTTCTCCCACCCTAGATTCTTGACCGACTTTGCCTTAATTAAGCTTAATGAAAGCAAATTGCAAGTGATGATGATGATGATGACGACGATAAGGAAGCAAAAGAAGGAAGAGGGCAAAGAGCTACCATTGCATAACACTTCGTCTTTTACAAACTAACTTCACATACAGTTTTCCCATAATCTCACAACTCAAGAGGTAGTTATTATTATTCTTGCTTCCCAGTTAAAACATCATTTCACCTTTCAGAACACAAAGTGCTACATATGTAAATTAAATCTAAGTGGCTGTTACTGTTTGAGTTTTTTCCTCAAAACTCCATATCTCTTATAATCTCAGAGTTTAAAAATGTGTTACTGTATCATGCCATATCAGATTTATATTTCTTGCAATTTTGGAGGCAGTTAACCCCTAAATACTTCAGCATGAGTCTTCTAAGAATAAGGGCATCCTCCTACATTGTAAAATTGTATGCATCAATTCAGGAAATTTAACACGAATATAATACTACTACCTAACACATAGTCTAAATTAAAATATCCCTGATTACTCAAGTAATATTCCTTATAGCTTCATTTTCTAAAATCTAGGCTCAAACAAGAACCTCACATTGTCTAAATGTATGATGTCCCTTTAGTGCCCATTAATTCAGAACTGTTCTTCAGCCATGTTTGATTTCCATGACACTGTCATGTTTTAAGAGTGCCAGCCAGCCAACCTATTACATAACTTTAATTTAAACTTTCCTTATTTTCCCTGATGTTAAATATCAGTTTTAATTACAGTAAGAAAGTAAACACGGATCTCAGACTCTCCATATTCCACCCAAGAAAATTGTTTTAAAAAGTTCGGGGAGGGGGGGCAGTGATAGTGTAATGTCACACAATAAACTTCAAAAATGACATCTACGACTATGGTTCCAGTGTGCAAGATTTGCCTCTTATTCTACACCATCCTCTGAAATATATATTTAAAAGTCAAAATCTCCTGTGAATTTTTAATACTATCCTCAATTGGAAAAGAAAAAGACTGAGAATTATTAATACAGTCTAGAAAAAAAATATTTTTAAAACAGTTGAGTTAGCCTATTTTTTAGATGCTTGACTATAACTAGCAGAATAAATGAAACAAAATCAGACCGTAAGTAGAGAAAGTAGAGGATTGTTGCTTTTCATCTTAAGCCCTGTTTATAATGTAATTTTTTAAATTAGAAGCATGTAATATATATTACTTTAGAAAAAATTAAAAAGTAATAATTTAGAAAATTTATCTTTATTAAGGACTTTTGAGACACAAAAGGAGTTACAATTTGTAACCAATAACAGCATTTATAAACTCGTCACTCTAATTCTCTGCAATCCCATTGTTTCTGAAAACTTTCATCACCACCTACCTTCAACACAATTTTTCTAACAACTATTGTTTGAAACATCTTTTCTTTACCAAAGGGAGTTTTAACTAATTGAATCCCTTTTTTTTTCTACCAATAAACTTTTCTTATTGCCAAATGAGTTAAATATTTAATTTTCCTTTCTAATGAGTCCTGTTCTTTTCTGCCCAATGTTGAATCTGGAACTTCTATGAAGGAAGGATGTGAGAGTAACAATAATATTAGGTTGGGGAATGCAGTGGCAATGGATACTGGGAAGTGAAATCTGCAACCATTCCCCACTGCCTGGCCACTATCACTCTTCTCCAACCCCCAGGGGGACCTGCCTCTGTTCAATCTGTATCACAAGAGACTAAAAACTCATCTCATTGAAACAGTTAATTTGAGAGATGGGCATCTCTAAACCCTTTCATATATCTCATATATATATATAAAGTATGAAATATATATATGAAATAGATATATATCATATATATGAAATAGATATATATGTGAAATGTATATATCATATATATGTATTTTTTAACTTAACACAAGCACTAACTGTCAACTGTCATATAATCTCTAATAGATGAAGCTCAGGGTGCTCTAAGAACTCAGCCGGTGGGCCTAAGCTAGAAAGCAGAGATGTCAGCAATTCTTTTTTTTTCTCTAGGTAGTTACCTTTCAGCTAAACTGTTAAGGATGTGCAGGAATTAGCTAGGAATGCAGACATAAAAATCCATTCTAGAAAGAAAATTCAGGAAACAATAGGGAACTTATCTAGGCCACAGAAAGACAGAAGGAATTTGGTAGGAGTAATGAGTACAGTAGGAGTAATAAGTAAGGTGTGAGAGTGCTAGAGACATGAAAAGCCATCAGATCCTAAAGAGTTCTCACTTGTAAGTGGGAGCTAAATGATGAGAACACATGGACACGTAGAGGGGAACAGCGCACTCTGGGGCCTTTCAGAGAGTGGAGGGTGGGTGGAGGGAGAGGATCAGGAAAAATAACTAATGAGTACTAGGCTTAACACCTGGATGATGAAATAATCTGTACAACAGACTCCCATGACACAAGTTTACCTGTGTAACAAACCTGCACTAGTATCCCTGAACTTAAAAAAAAGGTTAAAAAAATATTAAAATGAAATTTTTTAAAAAAAGTCTTCTATGCTAGGTTAAGGAAGGAATTTAATCTCTAGTCTGAAAGGGAACGTTTCTGTCTGCTGTAAAATGAGTGAGTGAACTGTACAGTTTGATCTATTACATTGACTGCTGTCTCCACTGAAAATATTTATATCATTGTCAAGGCAGAATATTAAAACTTCAATATTAAAATTACCTGAAGTTACCCAGAATGAGATTGCCATTAGCATTTTTTTCTTACTTTATACATTGCAATTAAAAAGAAAAATAGAGTATGTTGGGTTGCTATTATTTTTGGAAAAATCTCCCTCTATCTTGCCAGTTTTTTTTTTAAACATACCAATATGTTTGTTTGGAATATATTTTCCTAGATGAGTACTGAAAATATATACCCCAAATTAAAGAAAACTCTGAGAAGCAAGCCAAGTGCATTTCTGATGATAATGCTTCTTTCTCCTAGTAAGCCTTCTCCCTCACTCTCGTGGTTATTCCATGGACATATCTTTGCATACATTTTGTTATTTTGCAATTTTATATAATATATCTTGTTGTGGCCATTGAGGAATACTATACTTTCTGAGAAGGTTGCTTTTACCTTCTTCTAAAGGGGGAAATCATCCCCGGTTTAAATAATGAGTAAGCAAGAAGTCCTTAGATATGGACCAGAACATAGATAGTGGATATGAATACAGTTCGACATGACAATGTACTTTTGTCTCTCTTTGATCCTCATATTTTTGGATCTCACTTTTAGAAGCATAAATGTTCTTGTAGGTTCTGTTAGGTTGAGGAACACAGAAAATACCTTAGGGTTCTCTGTAAAAATATGCCCGAGAATGGATTAAAGTGTTAATTCTTTCTTTGTGAATTTCAAGCCCAGGGCAGTGAAGTTGAGGAATAAAATAAGTGAGCCCAGGAAAGGAGCAAATTGAAAGAAGTGATACATTACTGCACTGGTTACTGCTTTACAGTGAGCTGCAAAGATGTGTTGTAGGTGACTAAGGACTCTCTTAGAAGAGCTGCAAAAAAGATCTGCACCCTGAAAGGGGAAAGAGAGAGGGGATTTGTCCATTTTTACCCTTATGTGTCACATTTCTCATTAATCAAGATGTATCCCACGGAAAGCTAACTTCCCTTTCTTCATCTTGCTAACCACTCCAGAAGCCAGATCCTAGGACCTACAGTTTGGCATTTAATGCAAGTCTGGCATTGCAAGTGAAAGAAAGAAGAAGGTGGTGGAAGGTGAACTGAAAGGAGGTATGGGCACTGTGTCCAACAGAGAAATGCTCTTCCATCTAGAAGACAGCTAAGTAAGAAGGTGTACATGTATCTGATATGTACTGAAATACAGTACATGTATCTGATACTGTACTGATAGTGTAACTGTGGAAAATAAATGCATAGGAAAAAACAATCTTGACACATTTTGTGGCAAGATTGGGTATCACAGGTACCCCAATGGCTATTTTTCTGCTCCAGCACTCTTTAAAGCAAAAACACAGATTCAGAGGTTAATATAGAAAGCACTCTTAATCCAAATGCCAGCAGAGGAACCTTGGATGTATGCAGGCTAGTAAAGCTTTCTTTTACTTATTTCAGAAACTGACAAATCAGGAACTGTGAATCTATCTTCCAAAGCTTTTTTCTAGGCTAACATTCTTCTAAAAAAAAAAAAAAAAAAAAAAAGTCCAGCACAAAGCAAACAAAGCTGTCAATGCCTCTTGCTGTTATGGAGTTATGGAGAAACATGAAAGATCCATGGAGAATTATCTCCCAGCAGAGGATGAGAAGTTGAATTTGCAAGAAAAACCCATTTGTCTATAAATTAAAGGCATGTTCTCCAGACATGGCTTTCCGTTCTCCAGTTTTTTCTTTTCTTTTTTTTTTTAAGTTACAAACATGTTTAATACCCATCTGTATGATACCTGTGTTTCTCCCCAAGGTGAACCTGTGCAAACGTTTTATATGGACTTCAGGTTTCCTTGGACACCTCTGAACCCAATGTTGCTTATTCTTTGCTGACAGCTATGAATGGATCTCTCAAAATGGCTCTCCAGTGATTTAATTGTCATCTTTATCCCTTCTCAAATCTACTCTCAGGAAAAGTTTTCATATGTGCATTTGCCTCAAGGTGTAAATGACTGAATGGACTTAGCATGCCAAACCCTTCATTGTGTCATTTGCATTTAAACAGATGAGAAATTTAAAACCAAGGATCAATCAGCAAGTAGCAAAGGTTTAGGGGAGAAAAATAAAGCTAACTCTTACTGAGCTCTCCATACAACCTGTATTACTTTAAATACTTGACCTGTATTAACTGTTTTGACTTGTGTCATCCTTGTAACAATCTTATGAGGTAGATACTATTAATAGTCACATTTTCAGAATGATATAATTAACACGTGAAGAAACAAAAGCCCATAGAGATTCAGTAATTTATTGAAGAGTCTTTCCAGAGCTAGTTAATGATTGAACTAAGAATTTAACCCAAATGCCCTTTCCAGCACCTGTATAATCAATAAACACAATACAATGCTTCAGGAAAGGCAAGAAATAAAAAAGAAAGCAAGTTTTTATGCCTTTTCTAGAAATAACACCACATTGGTATATTATTTGTCTACTTCCAATGCCATTTCAGCCTTAGAGGAGAGTATGTGAGTGTTTCTACGTTCATATTAGGAAATGCAGTAAGTCTGTCTTCACAAACCTTGCTTCTATCAACAATCACCCAACAGAATTAATAAGTACCAAGGCTTCTCCATATGTCTCTGAAATAAAATTTCCCTCTTATATTATGTACTAAATTTAACTGGAGAATAACTGAGTAAAATCATGAGTTTTGAAAGAAATTTACAGATTGAAAGTCATTATTTCAGTGCTTGATGGCAGTAACCTCCTCCTGGATTTTCACTCCTACATTTTCAAAGAATATTCTCTCATTATCTAGCTGTATTTGGTACAGAAAAGGAGTTTGTTCTAAAAGTCAACAGTTAAAAACCCCCAGAAATAATGCAGACTACCACTGCAAATAAATAAGTGATGTTGCTCATATAATTTCTATCATATTTGTTTCCTAAAAATGCCACAATACTTATTTTTGAAATAAAATATAGACTGAATGAGCAGCTCTTAAAAGGTAACAATACAGTGGAATTTTTAAGACAAAATATTAAAGTAATTTAACTGAATAAAAAGCATTAAGCTTCATTTTAATATGTTGACATAAACCTTATATAATCTTTCAGTGTTCCTCAATTAGAAGTAAAAGCATGGAAAAAGTATATTTTATGTAAATACAAGAAAAGTTAATATTGCATAACTAGAAATAAAATCTGCAGTACTTTTATCCACAGAGATAATCAGGTCTGGAGAATATTAGCTCCTTCACTAAAATAACTGAGGGGTTTATACAATGATAATTATTCATAATAAATATCTCAACATCTCTTTCTTTCTTCTTTGTACTCTTATGAAAATATTGCTTGCATAAATATATAATGTGGTCAAACTGTATATGTAAGTATTATTCCAGGGGGTCACAACTCTGGCTAACAATCAGAATCATTTTCAACATTTTTAAAATATAGAATCTCAGGATCCATTCCACCCACGCTGACTCAGAATATCCAGCATTTGGCCCAGTGAATTTAAATATAAAGAAATCTCTTTAGACAGTTCTGATGATCAGCAGATTGAGAAACTCTGTAACGAGGCTAATACATTTAAGAATTCGTTTAGACATGTTTATACTTCAACCATAAGAAATATGAATTTCTGCTTCATTGTTGTTCACTAAGAAAGACATCCAAAATTGGCCACCATAGTAAATATAAGAGGCCTTGAAATGCACACATTTTTATGAATTTTAAGCACAACATATTTTACTGATAGGCAGGAATAGGGAGATGACAATTTAAACCGGTAGATATTTTAATTGGTAATAGAATTATATGCATAAATAATACCTAATAGATTTATTGGCAAGCTTTTCATACCATCCCAATATTTGCCTATATCTAGCCTTTAGGTTTTACATACATGGGGGAAAAAAGTTCATCTAACTTTTTGCAAAAACATACTATCATGGAAATTTGAACTTAAATCTCTTGACTGGGTCCAGTTGCTCAGGCCTAAAATTCTAGCACGTTGGGAGGCCAAGACGGGAGGCTCCCTTGAGGTTAGGAGTTCAAGATTAGCCTGAGCAACATTAGGAGACCTCATCTCTACAAAAAATATAAATATATTTTTTAAATTAGGTATGATTGTGCATACCTATAGTTCTAGCTACTTGGGAAGCTAAAGCGAGATAATTGCTTGAGCCCAGGAGTTTGAGGTTACAGTGAGCTGTAATGGTACTACACTCCAGCCTGGGTGACAGAGAAAGACTCTGTCTCAAAAAAAAAAAAAAAAAGAAAAGAAAAGAAAAAAGAAAAAAATGTGTCAATCCATGCAAGCAGACACCACTAAAACTAGCTAACAGAACATGTGATAGTCAATGAGATAGGCATCACTATAAAAATGATTTATGTGGTTTATTAGACATCGTGAGAAATAGACAATGTATGTTAAATTTAAGAGGATATGAAACTACCTCTCATTATAGATGTTGTTTATATAGCTGTCAGTCTAGTATGGCTATGAGTTAATAATGTTGCATCTTATCGAAAACTGCTTTCAATAATCTCATTTTTACTAATCACATTCATTGACAGGTATGTTACTTATTCATTCATTCTGTCACTCAGTAAAAGCTATACTTAGACAAATATGTACCTACAACTGTGCTAACTGCAGTATATGAAACACGTATGGTGCCTGCTTTCAACAACTTTCAACCTAGTAAGGTGAATATAAAACCAATAATTTATCCAAAAGATCAAGGAATTAATCAAGGTGTGACAAGTGCTGCAAAAAAAAAGAATAGTTGCTAAGAAGGTATCAATAGGTGACAGAAAAAATATAAGGAAGTTACAGAAATCCTCCATGGTAATTGGCATTCAAACTAATTAACTGAGATTCTAAAGAAGACAGGAGTTAGCCAGTTGAGAAATGAAGGGAAGGAAACACTGCAGAAGGAGTAACACAATGCAATGGCGAGTGAGATGTGGGCGGGGTTGGGGGAGAATCGAAACGTCACCCTTGCCTGGGGTTTGAGCAGCGCCTGCCATGAGAGATGGTCAAATCAACCAGACATGGAAGGGCCTTTCCTAGTTTTCCTTTCACCCCCTCTCATCCCTGCTGCCTTTGATCCTTTCCAGTATGAACCTTTGTCTCAAGTTTTGCTTTTGGAGGAAACACAGATGTTAAAGTTATCTCACTAAAATTTCAATAAAATTTGGGAAAGTATATTCACAGGCACAAGCATTAAGCACAGATAATTTCCAAGCATTCATATTTAAAATGTGTCCTTTCTATCATTTAAATGACTTTTTGCAGTGTCCATGCCAGTAGTAACAAAAATAATGAAATCGTAAAAATACATGAAGAATTTTAATTCAAATGATGTTGAAACACAGCTTTGAGGTATTACAAGAGATGAAGGCATTGCTTTAATGCATATATCATCTGCATTACCAAGAAAAAATTTGAACTAAGATTGTCTGTATATGCCAGTAAAGTAAGTAGACCAGACTTTTGAACGAGGAAAATGCAAATCAGACCAATGCTCATCTGCTATCCTAGTCAATGTTGGTTAGGTTTTTACAGTGAGCCCTATCTTATAATGCTCTAATATTATTAAACTTCATTTTTATATCCTTTTATAAATGCCCCTAAGCTTTGCAAGAGAGATGAGAGAATGTCTATTAGCAGAAAAACATATTTTTAGTTACATGATTAAATACGTTCACACACTAGAGATAAAGGTGCAAAATTTTTTTGTGCATTGTCTCTTGACATCTGTGTCTCTCTTAAATGGTGTCAGGTAGACCTTCTTTGTGTCACAACTCCTCTTCCTCCCAGTCTCCCTCCAAGCTGTTTCCCTAGATCTTGTATCCCACTGTTCTACAACACTGAAGACTATCTCATTTTTCTGCCCTCAGCTACTGGTCTAGGCTTTCAATATAAAGACTGCATCAGTTTTCCCTTGGATGAAAACTGGTGGTGTGACCAATCAGAGTGTCTGCACATAGAAGGAGTGAAAAAGAAAAATAGCTTGCCTTGTTCAGCTTTGGAATGACAGATATGAAATACAGAGATGCATTGTTTAGTATATTTTCTATCTTATTGCAAAACTCTTTTTATTATTCTAGCTTGTAATGACCCTTGTACTGGAGTATGAATGAATAAATACCCAACACATGGAAGAGTAAGGGGAGAAAGAAAATATGGCCCTACATAATTGCCTCCAAGTGGAACCCTTTGGATGCTCATGAAAAAGCATTAATTTCCTTAGAGAATACAGACACCCTGGAGATAACCCTCGATTTATCTAGATTGCCTTTAGAGGGCACAGCTGCTCATTTTAGGTTGATAAGATATTGGGTGCATCTCCTAGTGCCCTCAGTTAGGGATTGACATTTGCTCCTTCATTTCACAATTCAAAATTTACCTCTACCCTCAATACCATTTTCCATGCTTCCCACAATTTTCCATGCTTGACTTCTGGACATATCACCTAGTGTGTCAGTATCAGATGATGAGAACTCAAATTGAGTTCTGAGAAAGGTGGCTCATTTTTGTACAAGCAGAAGGTCTCTTGCCACTACTGAAGGTTTGAGAGCACCAGGTTCCTGTCCCTAAGCAGTTCACTCACCCTGTTATTTACTATCTATATTTCACACACACATTTCTAGAAGGGAAGGCTAGCTTTCTTTGATTTCCCTGCTTGAGCACCATGGGATAACCTAGTAATGACTGTGCCCTGAAGATGGAAGTTCCAATGTCAGCCAGATATCCTAGAGTGAAGTCACTGGGAGCTTGGCATCATCTGAAAAAATAACGCATAAGATATTTATTTAAATATATTTGAATCTAATTCTCCAAATATATTTGTCTTTGTAAAATTGGTGGGACAGGGCCAATGTATGAAATCTTTTAGAGGATTTTGTCCAATATGTATGTCCTCAAGAAGAAAGAGGAGAGGAGAGGAGACATGGAGGAAGCGATCTCATTTACTATCACGCAGGCAGTTGCAGCCTGAAGCGCGTGCAGAGATTAACGAGAGATGGCTTTCACTTAGGGATACATGAGAGATTCAGAACTTAGAGACAGCAAGTATAGCAGAGATGGAGAGCCAGTCACAGTATGGAAAATGGAAGGGAGTATGGGCTGAAAGTCTCTAAAGGATTAATTGGCCCCTCACCGTACAAAACTGAGAGCATTCAGGTAGCCGATCTCACCTACTCCTATTCCATGGCCAGGAGTCATTTTGGGGTTATAGAATCTATGATGTTGAAATACACAGACTCAGAGCTTTGAGTCACCAGAAGTGAAGAAGATAAATGTGAGACAGAGTTTAAAATGTGCATTAATTAGTAATCTTTATAAAGTGTAGCCAAATCTTAAGCCCCCCGTTACTACACTGACCAGAAAACATCTAAAACAAACATATTGAGAAACCAGCTTGTCTCTAGTTTAATCAATAGACTCTAAATTAAAACAAAACAAAACAAAAACCAAAAGTCCAGAAAGAGGGCAAAGGAATTGTGGGGGTTATTTTTCATTGTTGTTGTTTTTAATTAGGGGGATTGTCCTCAACAACCTGATTATCTTTCCTTAATTTTGAGTGTGCAGATTGAGCAATATCACTGTTTGTTGCTTGAGAGACACAATGTACTATTAACCATCTCCACTATCTCCGTAAGTCTCTGTAGGTCAAATCCTTTTGGCTGCCACTTTGGCCTTGCCACTCATTGCAATTATTGCCTTCACTGTTAAATGCTGAAACCTGGCTTCTATCTGGGAAAGGGGTGGGAGTGAGGCTTCAACCAACTTCCTTGCTTTTGTAGCCCAGGCTTTCAATGGCATTTTCTTCTATCAGCCTGTCCCGGAGAGCAGAGCCACCATTGAACTTAATGATGCTGGTGCGCCTCTCAGAGCTAATGCATCAGCACTTTGAAAAATAATGAGTCCTTCAGGAGACATAGTGAAACATAGTTTTGGAGGGTTTTTCCAACCTTCCACAACATACTACTTTAACACATACGGACCAACATACACATCTCAATTATCTTCTTCCACAGTCTATAACGTTAAATCAGGCATTTTTATCTTGCTTAGTCTGAACCATGATTTTTCCATGTGTCTCTGGGATAGCCCAACAGTGTGATTGAATAGTTTCCCAGGGTGCTTTCTGGGGGTGTTAAATCCTGTATCTGGAGGGCATCCTTTCATGTCAATAAACTACCTTTTATCCCATATCAAGTTAAATTTCTCTTTGTTTAGTTTTTTAAGACTGTAGTCCCTTTTCTCCTTCTGCAAATCCAGCATATCCCCAGATGAGTGTCCATTTATTGGTTGTGTGTGGGCGGACGTTGAGGGAGTGCATGTTATATTACAGATGAGAGACATCTGCATCATCTGAAGGTAGTAGCAGAGCTCCAGCCGTTAGCATAGAGAAGTGGGCTACTTCTTCAGGCTTACAGGGTTCAGGGAAGTGTGTGGGTTCAATAATTTGATGCATCAACACCTGCATCAGTTCCCCATTCTTTCACATAGCAAGCTTATCTTGATTGAGAGCATAACCTCTGTTGGAGCTTTCCCTACTTTTCTGCTATAACATATGAGTGCCCCTTTATAGGCAAACAAGGAGGGCTTTAATGTTTATACTTGGCTTGTCACTGCCAATCTTCTTCTGCTTTTATTTACCTTTTAATCGTAGCATCGATTGAGCAGAGTAAAACCACTGAATTCTGTTGCATTTACAGTTGCTATTTCCTTCATAATTGTATACCCTCCACACAAACGTTACATCGTATCCAGAATCCAGTTGTTCCACAACTGGATGTTTATTCAGAATACCTGATCAGCCACAATGCTAAGGCAGGCACAAATAGGCACTCCCCTTCTCTTACCCTGTGTCACTCCAATCTATCCTTTAAATCTCCCCCAAAATGCCCACTCCTCAAGGAAGTATGTAAGCTGTCATTCACTTATTTTCCTCCTACAGAATTACATGTATCCTCTACCATAGAGCTAAATATGTTACGTTGAAGTTGCCTGGATACTCATCTTTATCTGATCCTCTGAGAAGCAACTTGAGGTTAAGCACCATGTCTGTCTTGCTCATTGTTTGTTATAATTCTAGCATGAAGCATGGCACCAGCAACCTCAAAGATAATCAATAAAAGCTTGTTTTTTTAAAAAAAAAAAAAGTCAGTACAGTTTAGTACTGTAGTTTTCTATTATTTAGATGTCCTTGATTCAGTTAATAAAATAATTCATTAGATATGATGATAAAATCTCTTTATGTACTGGTATTGTACATATATCCTCTAAAGCTGCTTTTTTAGAGTCAGCTATATATATCATATAAATGTCATCTGTCATCATATTTATTAGATTTGCAGAACCCTAATTAATTTTTATTTAGAATTTGCCAGCATTGTCACCATTGTTTAAAAACTTACTGCTGCTTGTATTATCTAAAATGGCACTGTGATGAACTGGCTGTCTTACTAATTTTCTTCAACTGTCTAATGAGTCATATAGCATTTCCTGTCAAAATCTTTCATCTCATTTTTACCAGGTAAATGCTCAAACTATTGACATCATTTATGGAAATGGAAAGATGTTTAAAGTGAGTTGAAAGCTGGTAAAAGCTAGTCCATTTTATAAGTTACAGTTATTTAGGATAAAATCTCCACAGACAATCTCAATAAGGAGGACAATTTTATTCTCTTATTTAATACAGCTACACACTCTCTCTGTCTCTATGTATACATGCATGTATGTGTGTCTTTGTATATGTGTATTTTATTTATATATGATATATACACACACATATTTTACTATATGTCTGTCTATACACACAGGGGCTCAATCACATAGAATAAAAACAATATTTTCTGTCTTTAATAGACACTCTGAAAGCTCTTTAAACTGCTTTCCGATATGCCTCTTTATGAAACACTGAATCTATCCTACATTGTGCGGTGAGAATGTCTATTTTGGCATTGCTTAGTACAACTAAGAACTATAAAAATTGATGCCTACCCTTCTTCAATTTACCTTAGGTCAACTCATTCTATAACAGCTGGCTTCTGGAATTTTTTTTTCTTTTTTTCTCTACATAAGCCCTGTGGAGAATTTCAAAGTTTATCACATCTAAAATATAACCATAACTGTTTTCCAGGAGACCATGGTTGCATCACATACAGATTATGATTTAGATTTGCTGGTAATGAAACTCCTCAGGAAAATGAAACTAGATATAATGTCAAAAGCAGATCTACATGTGTTAGATACGCACAAGTAAAATCCTAATTTACACTGCAGATCATCGATTTGTTCTAGCAGTAGAAGCCACATCATCAACATGCTTTGCTATTGTCCTGAAGGATATGTTGACCTATTTAATTTTCTGTTCTGCCAGTTAAAGCCTTCTTTGGCGAATATTTAACAAAATCTTCAATTAGGATTTATATGGTTAAGCTTATCTCCATAAAATGCAACTACACAATATAGTTTAGTTTACTTTAGTTTGACTGCTCTTCAGGTTTAACATTGATCTACTTCTAAGTCCAAGACAAAATTATCCTCCTCTTGTAGGTTTTTCTGTGTGCAATTTAAGATAATATGGTTATTCAGCAAAACGACTATCTGAAAGAGCTGTGAAGATGAAATTGTGTTATTTGAAATTGTTCTCAAAGGTCAAGAATAATATTTTCAACTGGGCATCTAAATCTGTCATTTTTGAAAAGCATGAATGAATTAATAATTTGGGTGAATGATGCATTTTTTTAGTGTGGATGTATCATATATATCATTGATACATAGTAGTGGTGTCATAGATTTTGTGTGTGTGTGTTGTTTTAATTTCTAACATGGCTGTAGTGCCGCCCCTGGGAACTCCTTAATATATCGACAGTTAGAATATGGAACTCAACCTATGTAAACTCAGAAGTTTACAGAGACTGTTTCATCTCGGGAAAAGAAAATAAATTTTATTAGAAGGCATACTAAGATACAATAAAATTCAGTGAAGTTAGGCACACTTAGTGACATGGACATTAATAAAGACCTATTCTTACATATATTAATTAGCCTGTACCTTCCTAAAATTTACCATATTAAACAGTCTTAATTATGATAAGTAAATCTCTTGATTTAAAATCTCTGTTTTATAATAATTCCTGTATTTAGATGGATAAAACTGAAAATTGAGGAACTCTTTAATTAGAAGGTACACATTTCATTTCGTGTAGTGGTGAATCCTGGAATAATGGTGTGTAAACCACATGCAACCATTGGATGTCTTCCTTTGTGCTCATTGTTAAAGATCAAGGGCTATACTGTGTCAGAATTCTTCTGAACTAAAACTATTGACTCTAGAGATTTTGGACTTTTGTGGCCCCTATTTTCGAACTGACTTATAGGTTCCAACACTTTTGATTCCCTGGACTATTTTATCTACAGACTGTACCAAGCTCCACAGAAAATGAAGAAATCAAGACTAAAAAGAGCTTATCCCATCTCTGTTAATCAACTAGCAAGATATTCAAATGACTCAAATTTGACCCACAAGCTCTTTAAATGTAACATGTTTCTTTAGATTATGGTAATTAGACAAAATAACATAATGCAGCCATCAGTTCCCTGTTACTTTCTGGGATCCACTGTCCACTCTTCCACAATATTAGCAAATGGATAGCTCAGCGCTTAAGTGATGGCTTCTGAGCAACAAATGGCCAAGGCCCAGTTCCTCTTTCAATCATGGTTAGAAAGCACTGACTTTGGAGCTTCTTTGTCCTTCATGTTTCCCCACAAAGGACTATATAGGTATAGTTAATCCTTGGCCCCTTAACATGCACTAAGGCTGTTTAACATCAGCTATTTGGCATGCTTTTTAGGTAATACACAATTATCTGGCAAAAGTCATTCTGCAAAGCATAAGTAATATGTTTGTATTACTATTATCAGCAATGACATCAGTGCACAAAACAACTTTTATGGTCCAGTTAACAAATTTCAATACAAGCAAAGCCATAATTTAGAAGAAAATCCCCCAAACTGTGTATATTATAAATAATTCTTCATAGCTTGCCTCCCTGCTTTATTATTACTATTTTACTTAATGACAAAACAAATGAGTTTGAATTTGTCTCTAGATTTAGTGTAGGAGCTAGCCACAAGATATCTTACATTTAAATATAGCAAACTAAGTAAATTAACACTCATACTTTAGAAACTTTAATATGAATCTCTTAAACATACCAGTAGTATATCCACAGGCGTGAGCTGTGTAATTCCCAAAGTCAGTTAACTTAGGGTATATTCATCTGAAAATTTTAACTATAGAAACAATACACTTTGAAATTGTTAAATAATGTAAGCTATGTGCACCTGTAAAAAATGGTGTATTATATTTTAAATCCCTAAAGATTTTATTTAAAATAGTTCTTCAGAGCTCTTCAAGTTAAATAATTCTTACAAATACTTAAGCATTTGTATTTCAAAAGGAGCTTGTATACCTCTATTTTAGGACTTTAACAGTTTATCTGAAATAAAACTTGATTGGCATAGGTTACTCTGTATGAAATGAAGTAGTGTTAACATTTACTTGATACCTGCAGAGAAAAGCAAGCAAATCATATTTATACAGTGTATTACAAGATATTACATGAAGCTGTTTTCAACTTGATTTTTATTTAGACAGTGGAAGGGTAAAAATGACTTTAAAGCTTTCTGTAATGATAGCTTTAGAGACAAAGGCCAGCATTCATACACTTTTGGCTCAGAAAACCATTTAAGACCAAAAAGATTTATTAATCAGAATTTTTTTTTAGTACATGCCAAATTAAATTTTAAATCTGCGTATCAAAATGTGTACTAGATTTTTGGCCCAGAGCAGTCATCAAAATGAAAAAAACAGTTTCATTCAATTAACATTTCTATCAAATCTGGGGACACAGAGTTTTATACTTTAAATGAATATGGATGTAAAATTTCATGCATTTAAATAACTTGCACATTTCAAATAGATTTGACTTCCAGTTTCTAAAATAAAGTCAAATGAACTAAGAATTTATATTTAAAATTAAATATTCACTACCATTGTATGTGATGGAAAAAATAGTTGCTCATGAAATGAGAAATCTCTTACCAGGAGCTGAAACTATAACAGGAAAGTGCCAACCAATTCAAGGTCTTCAGTGTCACCCAGGGCCCAGTCAATATCTCCTAGTCTCTGGTGCATTATCTCCAACTGTCCTCAGTAATTCTTGCAAATCTTCACCAGTATAGTTGCCTATGATCTCCATTTTTCAGCATATGACCATTTCTTGGACTTCTTTGAGAAAATATTGTTCATCACATATGAAATCTCACACCCATCTCTTACAGTCATTCTAATTTGACTTCACTACTCTCTCTTTTCCTCTGAATTTTTTAATCTCCTAACAGCCAATCACCCTACATGTGCTCTTAATTTTACCTCCTGCCTACACAGTGAACTTACTCCATAAATTGCTTCTCTTTCCTATATTATTATTCTCACCATCTTCCTCTAAGTTTGTCCTTAAATTCTGTATAAAGAATGCTGATATTTTAATATGGATATTAAAAAATTATGTTTTCTTATACCTGCATCTCCCTACATCTAGTCCAGTATATCTATCTACCCTTCCACATAGAGTCCTGTTTCCAAGTAGAGTAGTATATGTTCTGTGTTCACACTTCCTTGCCTTACCCTTTTTTACACTAAGATCTGCTCTTACTCTTCCACTATAACATTCTTTGCCAGAGTCATTAAAAAGACAAGATGCTAATATTTTAATCCACAATTTTATCAAACAAATTCCACTTGGCACAATTAGCATTAAGTATATAAAACTGCACTCTCTTTGTTTTATTTTAATGTGCCATCGAAGACACACCTCTGTTAATTTCAGGGCATGCTTAACACGATTATAAATATATGCAATCTGGCCTTGGACTAACTTGGAAACTTGGGTCCACTCTTGGCTCTGCCACATAGCACCTGAGCACTGAGTGGCTTGGCTGTTACCTAAACTTCATTCATTTAAAATTCCTTCACTTGTAAAATGGACTTGAGTAATAGTATCTACTCTAGAGTGCTATGGTTAAGATTACATAGGATAAAATACTTAAGTCACTGGCATTTAATAAATTATCAAAAATATTAGAAACCACATTCTGCTAACATTTTAATTCACAATTTTATCAAACAAATGCCACTTGGGACAATTAGCATTAACTAATGCCCTGAAATTAACAGAGGTGTGTCTTTCATGACACATTAAAATGAAAAAGAAGAGTGTAGGAGGAAGAAAGAGAAGAGGATAGACAATAGAAGAAAAAGATAGAAGAAGCCCTTATTTTATAAAAAGGCTCCAGACTTGTAGATTCCCTTGTTAAAGAAGAAACAAAGTCAGACTTGTAGGAGAGACTTTATTTGAAAAGACTACTGGAATAGGAGAAGAATGACTACTGCAATAGAGAGAATGCTACAAACATGAGACCTATAAATGTCTCAAACGTCAGACAGAAAATTCTTTTATTGGGAAGAGTTAACAAGGATAGAAATGATCAGGCGTAGGGAGTGGGATGAGCAGGTGGTGTGATAGGATAGTTGAGCAGGCAGTCTCTTTCTTTGCCGTCAGCCAGTTCTCAGGAGAGGCCACTGAGGGTGAGGTTGGTTGCTGTACTTTCCATTATCTGCTTAGGCACCCAATGCTTGCTCAAAGTACAAGGTTGGGTCAAATTTTGGGACCCTCCAAATAAAGAAGCCTGACTCAAATTTGATAAAGACAAGTTAATGAGCAATCGGCCAGTAGGTAAAAATAGTTCAGCTGGTTGTTTGTGAGACAAAAAACAGGAATTTGAAGCATCTGTGTCTAGCCTTCTACAAGGTGAAACAAAGAGGTTATCCCTGAGCCTTTTCTAGGTTTTATGAGAGTAGTGTGATTCTCTGCAGTAAGCCGTTTCCTGGAACACAAAGAGTGGGAGCATTTCTTAATCATCACTGTTTTCCAGAAGCATAGAACTCAGGTACAGGTCAATATTGTCGCACTTTTCTTATCTCTGGAGCTACAGTGCAACTTATTCTGTACCCTAGTGGTTAGTGGCTGGCTCAGCCAGGGTGAGAATCTGCTTTTCCAGTAGCACTGGATAGGTGATGATAGAAAGAGGCCATGAGTTTGGGAAAACTTACACAGTTGTTATTTTTTAAGTACTTAAACTTGTAAGTGTCAGGATCTTCACTGGGTGAAAAAACCTCATATATCTGCCTTAGTTAGGGTTCCACTGTTGCTGCTTGCTACTTTGATATCCCTTTTCTGTGTTCCCCTAATTACTGGAGTTGTAACCAGCCCCAAGTAAGTTGAGAAAGAAAGCTGTATGTAGACATGCCCTACTTTAATGTTAGGAATAGACAATTACTAGAATAGACTTTTCCTTGAATGTGTATTCATGCAGATGCTTAGTTTAAAAATAGAGAAATAATAATAGAGTTCATTTAAAAGAGTTCTGCATAGTTTATTTAAAAAGATATTTGATCGTTAGGCCTTTCTACTATTAATGTTAGGTTTCTGCCATATTTTTTTTTATTTTTATTATACTTTAAGTTCTAGGGTACATGTGCATAACGTGCAGGTTTGTTACATATGTATACTTGTGCCATGTTGGTGTGCTGCACCCATCAACTCGTCAGCACCCATCAATTCATTATTTATATCATGTATAACTCCCCAATGCAATCCCTCCCCCCCCTCCCCCCCCATGATAGGCCCCAGTGTGTGATGTTCCCCTTCCCGAGTCCAAGTGATCTCATTGTTCAGTTCCCACCTATGAGTGAGAACATGCGGTGTTTGGTTTTCTCTTCTTGTGATAGTTTGCTAAGAATGATGGTTTCCAGCTGCATCCATGTCCCTACAAAGGACGCAAACTCATCCTTTTTTTATGGCTGCATAGTATTCCATGGTGTATATGTGCCACATTTTCTTAATCCAGTCTGTCACAGATGGACATTTGGGTTGATTCCAAGTCTTTGCTATTGTGAATAGTGCTGCAATAAACATACGTGTGCATGTGTCTTTGTAGTAGAATAATTTATAACCCTTTGGGTATATACCCAGTAGTGGGATGGCTGGGTCATATGGTACATCTAGTTCTAGATCCTTGAGGAATTGCCATACTGTTTTCCATAATGGTTGAACTAGTTTACAATCCCACCAACAGTGTAAAAGTGTTCCTATTTCTCCACATCCTCTCCAACACCTGTTGTTTCCTGATTTTTTAATGCTTGCCATTCTAACTGGTGTGAGATGGTATCTCATTGTGGTTTTGATTTGCATTTCTCTGATGGCGAGTGATAATGAGCATTTTTTCATGTGTCTGTTGGCTGTATGAATGTCCTCTTTTGAGAAATGTCTGTTCATATCCTTTCCCCACTTTTTGATGGGGTTGTTTGTTTTTTTCTTGTATATTTGTTTGAGTTCTTTGTAGATTCTGGATATTAGCCCTTTGTCAGATGAGTAGATTGCAAAAATTTTCTCCCATTCTGTAGGTTGCCTGTTCACTCTGATGGTAGTTTCTTTTGCTGTGCAGAAGCTCTTTAGTTTAATTAGATCCCATATGTCAATTTTGGCTTTTGCTGCCGTTGCTTTTGGTGTTTTAGACATGAAGTCCTTGCCCATGCCTATGTCCTGAATGGTACTAACTAGATTTTCTTCTAGGGTTTTTATGGTATTAGGTCTAACATTTAAGTCTCTAATCCATCTTGAATTAATCTTCGTATAAGGAGTAAGGAAAGGATCCAGTTTCAGCTTTCTACTTATGGCTAGCCAATTTTCCCAGCACCATTTATTAAATAGGGAATCCTTTCCCCATTTCTTGTTTTTGTCAGGTTTGTCAAAGATCAGATGACTGTAGATGTGTGGTATTATTTCTGAGGACTCTGTTCTGTTCCATTGGTCTATAGCTCTGTTCTGGTACCAGTACCATGCTGTTTTGGTTACAGTAGCCTTGTAGTATAGTTTGAAGTCAGGTAGCGTGATGCCTCCAGCTTTGTCCTTTTGACTTAGGATTTTCTTGGCAATGCAGGCTCTTTTTTGGTTCCATATGAACTTTAAAGCAGTTTTTTCCAATTCTGTGAAGAAACTCATTGGTAGTTTGATGGGGATGGCATTGAATCTATAAATAACCTTGGGCAGTATGGCCATTTTCATGATATTGATTCTTCCTATCCATGAGCATGGTATGTTCTTCCATTTGTTTGTGTCCTCTTTGATTTCACTGAGCAGTGGTTTGTAGTTCTCCTTGAAGAGGTCCTTTACATCCCTTGTAAGTTGGATTCCTAGGTATTTGATTCTCTTTGAAGCAATTGTGAATGGAAGTTCATTCATGATTTGGCTCTCTGATTGTCTGTTACTGGTGTATAAGAATGCTTGTGATTTTTGCACATTAATTTTGTATCCTGAGAATTTGCTGAAGTTGCTTATCAGCTTAAGGAGATTTTGGGCTGAGACAATGGGGTTTTCTAAATATACAATCATGTCATCTGCAAACAGGGACAATTTGACTTCTTCTTTTCCTAAATGAATACCCTTGATTTCTTTCTCTTGCCTGATTGACCTAGCTAGAACTTCCAACACTATGTTGAATAGGAGTGGTGAGAGAGGGCATCCCTGTCTTGTGCCAGTTTTCAAAGGGAATTTTTCCAGTTTTTGCCCATTCAGTATGATATTAGCTGTGGGTTTGTCATAAATAGCTCTTATTATTTTGAGGTACGTTCCATCAATACCGAATGTATTGAGCGTTTTTAGCATGAAGGGCTGTTGAATTTTGTCAAAAGCCTTTTCTGCATCTATTGAGATAATCATGTAGTTCTTGTCTTTGGTTCTGTTTATATGCTGGATTATGTTTATTGATTTGCGAATGTTGAACCAGCCTTGCATCCCAGGGATGAAGCCCACTTGATCATGGTGGATAAGCTTTTTGATGTGCTGCTGAATCCGGTTTGCCAGTATTTTATTGAGGATTTTTGCATCGATGTTCATCAGGGATAGTGGTCTAAAATTCACTTTTTTTGTGTGTCTCTGCCAGGCTTTGGTATCAGGATGATGTTGGCCTCATAAAATCAGTTAGGGAGGATTTCCTCTTTTTCTATTGATTGGAATAGTTTCAGAAGGAATGGTACCAGCTCCTCCTTGTACCTCTGATAGAATTCAGATGTGAATCCATCTGGTCCTGGACTTTTTTTTGGTGGGTAGGCTATTAATTGTTGCCTCAATTTCAGAGTCTGCTATTGGTCTATTCAGGGATTCAACTTCTTCCTGGTTTAGTCTTGGGAGAGTGTAAGTGTCCAGGAAATTATCCATTTCTTCTAGATTTTCTAGTTGATTTGCGTAGAGGTGTTTATAGTATTCTCTGATGGTAGTTTGTATTTCTGTGGGGTGGGTGGTGATATCCCCTTTATCATTTTTTATTGCATCTATTTGATTCCTCTCTCTTTTCTTCTTTATTAGTCTTGCTAGCGGTCTCTCAATTTTGTTTATCTTTTCAAAAAACCAACTCCTGGATTCATTGATTTTTTGGAGGGTTTTTTGTGTCTCTATCTCCTTCAGTTCGGCTCTGATCTTAGTTATTTCTTGCCTTCTGCTAGCTTTTGAATGTGTTTGTTCTTGCCTCTCTAGTTCTTTTGATTGTGATGTTAGAGTGTCAATTTTAGATCTTTCCTGCTTTCTCTTGTGGGCATTTAGTGCTATAAATTTCCCTCTACACACTGCTTTAAATGTGTCCCAGAGATTCTGGTATGTTGTATCTTTGTTCTCATTGGTTTCAAAGAACATCTTTATTTCTGCTTCCATTTCGTTATGTACCCAGTAGTCATTCAGGAGCAGGTTGTTCAGTTTCCATGTAGTTGAGCAGTTTTGATTGAGTTTCTTAGTCCTGAGTTCTAGTTTGATTGCACTGTGGTCTGAGAGACAGTTTGTTATAATTTCTGTTCTTGTACATTTGCTGAGGAGTGCTTTACTTCCAATTATGTGGTCAATTTTGGAATAAGTGTGATGTGGTGCTGAGAAGAATGTATATTCTGTTGATTTGGGGTGGAGAGTTCTATAGATGTCTATTAGGTCCGCTTTGTGCAGAGATGAGTTCAATTCCTGGATATCCTTGTTAACTTTCTGTCTTGTTGATCTGTCTAATGTTGACAGTGGAGTGTTGAAGTCTCCCATTATTATTGTATGGGAGTCTAAGTCTCTTTGTAAGTCTCTAAGGACTTGCTTTATGAATCTGGGTGCTCCTGTATTGGGTGCATATATATTTAGGATAGTTAGCTCTTGCTGTTGAATTGATCCCTTTACCATTATGTAATGGCCTTCTTTGTCTCTTTTGATCTTTGATGGTTTAAAGTCTGTTTTATCAGAGACTAGGATTGCAACCCCTGCTTTTTTTTGTTCTCCGTTTGCTTGGTAGATCTTCCTCCATCTCTTTATTTTGAGCTTATGTATGTCTCTGCATGTGAGATGGGTCTCCTGAATACAGCAGACTGATGGGTCGTGACTCTTTATCCAGTTTGCCAGTCTGTGTCTTTTAATTGGAGCATTTAGTCCATTTACATTTAAGGTTATTATTGTTATGTGTGAACTTGATCCTGCCATTATGATATTAACTGGTTATTTTGCTCGTTAGTTGATGCAGTTTCTTCCTAGCCTCGATGGTCTTTACATTTTGGCATGTTTTTGCAATGGCTGGTACTGGTTGTTCCTTTCCATGTTTAGGGCTTCCTTCAGGGTCTCTTGTAAGGCAGGCCTGGTGGTGACAAAATCTCTAAGCATTTGCTTATCTGTAAAGGATTTTATTTCTCCTTCACTTATGAAACTTAGTTTGGCTGAATATGAAATTCTGGGTTTAAAATTCTTTTCTTTAAGAACGTTGAATATTGGCCTCCACTCTCTTCTGGCTTGTAGAGTTTCTGCCGAGAGGTCTGCTGTTAGTCTGATGGGCTTCCCTTTGTGGGTAACCCGACCTTTCTCTCTGGCTGCCCTTAAGATTTTTTCTTTCATTTCAACTTTGGTGAATCTGGCAATTATGTGTCTTGGAGTTGCTCTTCTGGAGGAGTATCTTTGTGGTGTTCTCTGTATTTCCTGAATTTGAATGTTGGCCTGCCCTACTAGGTTGGGGAAGTTCTCCTGGATGATATCCTGAAGAGTGTTTTCCAACTTGGTTCCATTTTCCCCCTCACTTTCAGGCACCCCAATTAGACGTAGATTTGGTCTTTTTACATAATCCCATACTTCTTGCAGGCTTTGTTCATTTCTTTTTCTTCTTTTTTCTTTTGGTTTCTCTTCTCACTTCATTTCATTCATTTGATCCTCAATCGCTGATACTCTTTCTTCCAGTTGATCGAGTCGGTTACTGAAGCTTGTGCATTTGTCACGTATTTCTCGTGTCATGGTTTTCATCTCTGTCATTTCGTTTATGACCTTCTCTGCATTAATTAGTCTAGCTGTCAATTCTTCCACTCTTTTTTCAAGATTTTTAGTTTCTTTGCGCTGGGTATGTAATTCCTCCTTTAGCTCTGAGAAGTTTGATGGGCTGAATCCTTCTTCTCTCATCTCGTCAAAGTCATTCTCTGACCAGCTTTGATCCGTTGCTGGCGATGGGCTGCGCTCCTTTGCAGGGGGAGATGATCTCTTATTTTTTGAATTTCCAGCTTTTCTGCCCTGCTTTATCCCCATCTTTGTGGTTTTATCTGTCTCTGGTCTTTGATGATGGTGACGTACTGATGGGGTTTTGGTATAGGTGTCCTTCCTGTTTGATAGTTTTCCTTCTGACAGTCAGGACCCTCAGCTATAGGTCTGTTGGAGATTGCTTGAGGTCCACTCCAGACCCTGTTTGCCTGGGTATCAGCAGCAGAGGTTGCAGAAGATAGAATATTGCTGAACAGCGAGTGTACCTGTCTGATTCTTACTTTGGAAGCTTCCTCTCAGGGGTGTACTCCACCCTGTGAGGTGTGGGGTGTCAGACTGCCCCTAGTGGGGGATGTCTCCCAGTTAGGCTACTCAGGGGTCAGGGACCCTCTTGACCAGGCAGTCTGTCCGTTCTCAGATCTCAACCTCCGTGTTGGGAGATCCACTGCTCTCTTCAAAGCTGTCAGACAGAGTCGTTCGCATCTGCACAGGCCTCTGCTGCTTCCCCTGTTGTTTTTTTAGCTGTGCCCTGTCCCCAGAGGTGGAGTCTACAGAGACAGGCAGGTTTCCTTGAGCTGCTGTGAGCTCCACCCAGTTCGAGCTTCCCAGTGGCTTTGTTTACCTACTTAAGCCTCAGCAATGGCGGGCGCCCCTCCCCCGGCCTCCCTGCTGCCTTGTGGTTAGGTCGCCGCAGACTGCTGTGTTAGCAATGAGGGAGGCTCCGTGGGCGTGGGACCCTCCCAGCCAGGTGAGGGATATATTCTTCTGGTGTGCCCGTTTGCTTAAAGCGCGGTATTGGGGTGGGAGTTACCCGATTTTCCAGGTGTTGTGTGTCTCAGTTCCCCTGGCTGGGAAAAGGGATTCCCTTCCCCCTTGCACTTCCCAGGTGAGGCGATGCCTCGCCCTGCTTCAGCTCTCGCTGGTCAGGCTGCAGCAGCTGACCAGCACAGATTGTCCAGCACTCCCTAGTGAGATGACCCCAGTACCTCAGTTGAAAATGCAGAAATCACCGGTCTTCTGTGTCGCTCGCGCTGTGAGTTGGAGACTGGAGCTGTTCCTCTTCGGCCATCTTGCTCCGGGAATTGGTTTCTGCCATATTAAAAATTGTTATTTTTAAACATTTTCCAAAAGTCTGTTGAATATTTGTACATACACCCCCAAAATTAATATATATTAGAAATAACTATCATGCTTTGGTGAGTTTATTGGCTAATTTCATCAGTATTCTCATAAATATGTGATTCCTCATACTCCAGAACCGAAAATTAAATATTAAAATATTTCCACTGGGCATGGTGGCTCACATCTGTAATCTCAACACTTTGGGAGGCTGAAACAGGAAGATTGTTTGAGTCCAGGAGTTTAAGACCAGCCTGGGCAACATAGCAAGACCTTGTCTCTACTAGAAATTTAAAAAAAAAAATTAGTGAAGAACAGCAGTGCATGTCTGTAGTCCCAGCTTCTCAGAAGAGTGAAGCTGGAGAATCTCTTGAGCCTGAGAATTCGATGCTGCAGTGAGTTATGATCATTATAATCACATCATTGGACTCCATTCTGGGTGACAGGGCGAGACCATTTTTCAAAAAAACAAACAAAAACAAAAACAAGGAGGACGAGGGAAGGGAGGGAATGGAAGGGGAGGGAATGGAAGGGAAGGGAAAGGAAGGGAAGGGAAAAAGAAGAAGGAAGGAAGGAAGGAAGGAAGGAAGGAAGGAAGGAAGGAAGGAAGGAAGGAAGGAAGGGAAAGGAGGGAGGGAGGGAAGCGAGGGAGGGAGGGAGGGAAGCGAGGGAGGGAGGGAGGAAGGGAGGAAAGGAAAAGAAAAGAAAAGAAAGGAAAGGAAAGGAAAGGAAAGGAAAGGAAAGGAAAGGAAAGGAAAGGAAAGGAAAGGAAAGGAAAGGAAAGGAAAGGAAAGGAAAGGAGAGGAGAGGAGAAAAACTATTTCACTCATTGACACAACAGCTATATGATTTTTCCTGGAGACCCTCTTCCTTTAGGTCTTAATGTTCCTTTTCTGACCTGGACTGCTCTTCTCTTGCCAGCCACACAGCTGACACCTTGTAAATTCTGTCCATCTCTCACTATTATTTCCTGATTATTTCTATTTTTCTCTTAATTTTCTCCTTAATTTTGATGAAACACATCTTCTAACAACGTTCCCTCTATTCTCTTCATTGTAAATTTATTTTATTTCTTTAGTTAGTAGAGAAAAACATGGACACACATCATCAACTCTTACTTTTAACTTTTTCCTCTCATGAGTACTATTTTTCAAATAAATGTGAAAACCAGCCCCAAAGATTAAGATGAATACTGTGGCTTATGAAGATTACCTTCATCTCAGGTTGAAAATATAGAAAATCCTACATATTTAAAACTATAGTTAATTTCATTTATTAAGTATTGTCTTTACATTACAAGAATAAAAATCACTTAAGTGGCCAATATGTGATGTAACAAAGGTAAGGGAATTTAGGAATTTCCACAAGAAGAATGAATGAAATGAGCTCTATTGATCATTTCTGAAGGAAAGTACATTTTAATTGCAACTACTATAAACCTGCTTTCTGTTTACACGGTAAGGCAAGAACTGTGGATAAATATGAGCTTTAGAAAACTGAAGAATGCTATCTTTGTATCAGTTTGCATCTCAACTTTGCTTCTCCTGCTTAATTTTCTTACCTTGATAAGTAAGAGTATCTTTTTTTCTTTTCCCATCTATCTTTAATAGATATGGCTACATCAATGCAGAATACTTCCTAGATGACTAAATGGAGATCGACACAATGAGCATACATGACTGAGAAAACTGGCATTTTAAAATAGTTTTTAGTTGACGTTACTGAATAACCAAGAATAGATAAAGTAATAACAATAATAACTCTATTCAAAAGCTCTTCACATTACCATGAACAGAGATAGTTTTAAAATGAGGCCTCATATGTTTTGCTCACTTGTGCAGCTTCAGAACTCGTCTGAGTGCCTGGCATATAAAGGAAGTCAATAAACATTTGTGGTTGAATGAGCACTCTTTTTATTAGCTTTCAAAATCTTTGCTATCACTGATGATTCTACATTATGTTTGCTAATTTTCTGTCAAATTCCCATTATTTTTTATTTATATCTCCAGAATCAGTTTACCGCTAATCTTATAAACCTGGTTTTGTCCAAAAATACATAAGTACTGCTGCTACTATTTATAACATTCTCAGTAAGAACATTACAGTCACTGGCTTTATTATTTTTCTTTTACCATGATGTTAATGAAGGATACTGCTACTAATGATGATAATAATGATGAATATGAAGGTGATATAACAATATCATTTTCTTCTTAAACCAGATTTATCTTGCATTCTTCTTAGTTTTTTCACAGAGGAATCTTGCATCTTCAATGAAAACCAAGTTACACACCATCTACTTTTTTTTTTATGTAGATGTATACAAATCATCTACATTTCTTCATTGTTTTCTACTCCAAAAGCCTTCTGTTTCTGCTGACCTCATGCTGTTTTTTAGCTCCCCAGTGAAACAGCTATCTCACTATTATTTCTCTCCTTGGGTGAAGGGCGGACTACATGCTTTCAGTTTTTATGCTGTTAGGGTCCCAACAGTAAAGTGATGGCATGCTAAAATTTAGATCGTTTGAACAGTCTATATTTACAAGGAGACTAATTACCCAAAAATATGCAAGATGTAAAGGAATCACAAAAAAGAGAGAAGAAAATAATAGTTAACAGCAGCAGAGCTATTGCCATTCCTAAGGACTCACAAAGAAAAAGAGGAAGAAAGAGAGTCACGTGGCAGCTTGAGAGAACCAGAGACTTCAGTTGAGGGATACCGCCAGGCCAAGGCAAAACTCAGGGAAGGAACAGAGAAATAAACAGCCTAACCTCATCCTCTTCCCTCCTCCTCCCTCCCTCATCCTTACCTCATGCTAATGCTTCCCATTATTTTAACCAAAACAGAAGCCAGACTTCATAGGAACTTGTTGATGTAATTGATACAGGTCAGGCACCTGGGGGAGAGAGCAGGTTGGAGAAGAAGAGACACTGGATGTGGAGTGGGAAGCTTTCTGACCCATTGTTCCACCTCTGTTTTTCAGCATGTATTCTTATCCTGCATCCTGCTTAGTCATACAGTCTAAAGAGCAGGGCAGCTTGTACTCTCATCTGAACTTGTTTCAGGGTCCATTCTGGCTTTGGAATCTCAAAACTGTACCCTTACAGGTCATCTGATGAAAGAACTGGAACAACATGTCCAACTGTGATCTGTGTACATTTCTTCCTAAACCCAAAAGGATTGCAAAGCACTGTGTTGCTTTCCTTCAGGATGGGATATGCAAAGCACATCTTCTCATCTCATACTTTAGAGGAGAAAATCTGACGAGCATCATGTTACAGATATCTACAAACCTCACTGACAGGTCAGGTTTCTGAATTGTCCCAGGGTTTATTTTTAACCCTATGGCTCACATATCTTACTAAGACATAAGGTACTTGCTACTTCTTGATCACTTGATCCTACCAGCACAAAACTATCAATGTAATGGACATATGGGATGTCTTGACGATAGCAATGTTAAGTTGGTCACAGTCCCTCCTATTTTATAAAAAAAAATAATAATAATGGGCATAGTCCTGAGCCAAGACAAAAAAAGATGCAGTATGATTAAAGCTATGTGCATCTAGATTATTTCTGATTTTGCTTACCCACTGGAATAGAGAAGATTGCACTCAACAAGTCAATAACTAAATACCAGGAACAAGGATTCGTGTTTAATTGTGCCAGTAAAAATAACACATCTATAACTGTGGCTGTGAATTGTATCATTACTTTCATTTAGTTCATGAAAACCTGAAATTCTCCATACTGTATTCATGCGAGTTCGTTTGTTTCTTTTTGTTGACCAAACAGATATGTATAGTGAAAATATATTAGGAATTATCATCCTTGCATCTTTAGTCTTTGATACTGTTCCTTGTCTCTATCGTTTTTTCAGGAATGTGATATTACTTTACTTTCGGTACAATATCTCTGCTGGTGAAAGCTTGGGAGCTTTAATTTGCACTATGAAAGCTCTCACTTTGCAGTCAGATAATCAATTTTAATATGCTGCCAGTCATTGATAAAATCATCCATTTTAACTTTTATTATGCGATTGTGGAAATAACATGATTGATTAGCCCTCACATACAAGATCCATTCCAATATTCCCAATTTCCTGAGTTTTCAGTTTCTTCTTGTTTAGTATGCCAACATGTCAGGGATGTTGATTTTATTAAGTGCAGGCTATTGTTGAGTTGTGTCTACTGTTCTGGCATACTTTCATTACCACTCCTATGTACTTGAGCCAACACGTCATATCCTGAGCCCAAATTAGGCTCACTGTTGTCAATAAATTTGAGCTATTTAAAATGTACATTTCTTCTCCTTTTGCCAAATATCTATACATCCTTCATTCACACATGCTCTTTGGGATTCTGTAGATGAAGTCTGAGGGAGGGGGGATCTTGTAATTCCCTTAATGTACTGTTATCTCCTGGTTTATGTCTGTAACCCCTCAGTCAATATAAATTATGTTGAGATCAAACTGAAGTATAGCCCTGTAGAAAGCAAAAAGTGATGAAGGTGAGAATTGGTATCAGCTTGGGAATCCATTATTGCAAGAGAACTTTAATGCAGAGGTGAACTGGGATTCCTCACGTAGGGGGATAGCTTGCCACCTATAACATGAGCACTTCAGGGAAATAGTATGCATAGCCAATGTTTTAGGGTTCACTCTTTCCCTGTCAGTGTCAATACTTTAGTGTAAGAAATTTGTTGGGCTAGAGTGTCTAATTTGTGCTGTGACTTTGAGACCTTTACAATTCTATGCTTGATTGTCAGCTGCATCTACCCTGTGACTATAAGAAATAAAATATTTCAAAATTGTCATGGAGAACTTTTGATTCTTCATACATGGTCTTAATTTTATAGTCATGGTTTTTCATTTCTCTTTGTTTTTATTTTTTTATTTTTATTTATTTTTTGTTTTTCTATCTATGTTCTCTAGCGTGTTAAGAATTAGTCAGGAGATTCCACAATTACTATAAGCTATTCTGTTACTATGTATGTT